>NW_005871051.1:17178850-17182184 GCF_000147115.1 Myotis lucifugus | reverse complement strand
GCAGAAGGGGGTCAGTTAGGGGCACTCAGACCCCCCACACAAACAGTTCAAGCTGAGATTAGGGGGTCAACAGGCAGGCAGTTGAGCAGTTAGGGGGCGATCTGGCAGGCAGGCAGAGAAGTTAGCAATGATGAGGCAGGCAGGCAAGCAGTTAGGGGTGATCAGGCAGGCAGAGTGGTTAGGGGTGATCAAGCAGGCAAGCAGAAGCAGTTGGGGCAATCAGGCAGGCAGGCAAGCAGTTTGGGGTGATCAGGCAGGCAGGCAAGCAGTTAGGGTCATCAGGTAGGCAGGCAGAGGTGGTTAGAGGGGATCAGGCAGGCAGAGTGGTTAGGGGCAATCAGGCAGGCAGGCAGGCGAGTGGTTAGGAGCCAGCTGTCCAGGATTGTGAGAGGGTGTAGGCAGGGCTGACGGACTCACCCCCTGTGCCTGAATTTCGAGCATTGGGCCTCTAGTATGTAAAATAATTGCTTTGAAATCTGTAAGAATCCTTTCAATTCCAGAGCCCTATGATCTTACACTATCTTATACAGTTCAATAATGTATTAAGTAGAGTTGGCACTTCCTGAGGGTGGCATCCATTGATTGACTTTCTCTTTATCTTCCATGACATCCAGCGGAGTAGAACTCATAATAGAATCAGTAAATATTATATATATATATATATATATATATATATATATATATATATATATATATATATATATCTACTGGTATATATATGTTTTTAAATGTTACATGCAATAAACATTAATATCTCAAGAAAAAAAATAAGTATAATAATGTTACCTGCAATAAACATTAATATTTCAAGAAAAATGATTTTAAATGTAATATTACCAAAACTGTACTAACATAGTATAATATCGCAAAAGTTGTAGGAAATATTAAAAATCTGCAAATAACAGGATTACTTCTATTATATTCTAAAATATTTTTTTCCTCTGGCTCTATTTTTGTTCATCATTTTATGTTGTTCATTATATTCCACAAATGAGTGGCATCATGTGATATTTATCTTTCTCCAACTGGCTAATTATATTTTTCTTGATGTTGGTTGTAGTGTGACTTTGAAGAATATAATATAAGAAGATTAAAAAAGATATGCTTAGACTCTCGGCAACTTTTTGAAACATATTTATTTGAGTTGGAGATAAATTAAAGACTTTAACACCTTTCAAAGAAAATTATTTTCTGAAAGTAATAGGACAACTTTTTTTGAGAGCGAGAGAGAGATGAAGAAATAGGCAAAAACCAATCACACTTGCAAAACCTTGAAATCTATCACACCTTGTCACTGGGCTCTGGAGGCACATCCTCCCTTTTGGCTGTGGTTCACAGGACTGAAATACCTCATGACAACACTCCAGAGACAGGCTGAGGGTATGAGGCTCTCAGTAGCTTCACAGTTGTTCCGAGGGCTGGGTGGAGACCCGGCAGCCTCTCTGTGCTTTGTAAGAGGAAAATAGAGTCATGCTAGGGCCATCTCAGAGCCCAGGAAAGGTTAGAAGCAGTGATTGGTGAGCAAAGCAGCTGATATAAATGGAAACTGCTGCATGTGGAAAGAGGTCAATGTCAACATATGTTTTTCAGAGGATCTTAGCAGAGCTGCTGGCTTTGTCTAAATCATCCCTTGTACCAAGTACAACCTAGACAGATGGCTGGGACTCAGGTCCCAAAATCATCTAATGAGAGACCTCCAACATTCCAGTATGATACATTTCAGTACTTAGTGCTATTTATTTTTTCCACAAGATCATTTTTACCATCTAGTCTAATTCCCTCTCATTGCATCCAACTGTGATTGCATCATGGTCTCATCTTTTAACCAGCAACAAGTTGGAGAAGTAGGTGCCTCACTCTTTTACATTTAGCACAATATAGGTGTGGTGAGTGTTCAAGTATGTGCCCTTGTGTTCATGTTGTGGGCTCAACCCTAAAGGACCTAAAATTGGATTTGAGAATTTAGCCTAGTCTGTTGGATCTCTTTGATCTTACTTTTTAGGCTTATGGGTCTCATGCCCTATTTTAGATAAAACAGCAGGTATTTGGCACTTTTCCTAACCACTCACAGAAACCAAGTCCAGGACAGTCAGTGGCAGGCTTTTATAAAATGCATTAAATACACTGGAGAGTAGGGTGATTGAGGGAAAGAGGAAGAAGAACAGGGAAAAGATAAAAATAAGTTTATGTTTCTGCTATCTGGAAAATCAAATGCTTTTCTAGCAGCCTCTAAGCATAATGCATTTGTTGATTTGCCAGGAAAGCTCTTCACAGAAGAAAGCCTTAGGTGGATGGTACCCAATCATCTTTCTGATGCAAGGCATGCCTTGTTAACATCCTGGAGATATTGATGAGGAACACCTTGTTCTTGTCCTCATATTCCTCCTCTGCATCCAGAGCCAATGTTATAGATAACAAAAGTGGCCATAATTCTTTGCAGCTGCCTCCCTTCCGGTGGTGGAGTCTATTTTTCACTCATTTAAATCAGGATTAGCCAGGTAAGTTGCTTTCACCAATTAGATATTAGCAAATGTAATAAAGCAGATGTTTGGAAAGAACTTACAGAGAGAAGCTTGCTCTCTTGAAATCCAAAGCCAACATATGAATAAGCTTAGGTTATCCTGCTGGAAGGCGAGAGACCAGCAGCACAATCTCAATCATTGCTCCAATCAACAATCAGCCAAACCCCCAAAGTAGGCTGACTTGGCTGACCAACAGCCAATTGAAAATGCAGGGTAAACTCAGTACAGCTAGCAGAACACCTGGATGAGTTTTACCTAACCTGCTGAAACACAACTTAGTGAAGTCAGTAGTTATTGTTTACTAGTGGCCTGGTGCATGAAATTTGTGCACATTAAAAGGGGATTAATTAGAGGAAATATTTTAATATTGCTACTTTCCCTTTATAATAGAAGTGTCAGAGATGAAAGAAAATTAGTAAAATGTGTATGAAAATCTTCCTCCTGTCAGAGTCTGGGGCACACCACGGACCCAGAGTCAAGTCCTTGCCCACCAGTGTGCACCTCGAAATTGCATGAGACCCAGACCCGGCTGGCCCCACCCCCATTGGGCTAGATCCAGACCTGGCCGGTCCCACCCTTGTCAAGCCCCACTGAGCAAAGTCACAGCTTCAGGTCCCCTGGCCTGGTGCTGGGCAGGGGGCACAGCCTGAGGTCCCCCATCAAGCCCTGCCAGGCAGGGGGCACAGCCTGAGGTCCCTGGCCCTGCACCATGGCAGGGGGCATGGCCTGAGGTCCCCCATCAAGCCCTGCTGGATGGGGGGCATGGCCTGAGGTCTCCAGGCCAGGTGCTGGGGCTGGGGGCAGACCTTGAC
>NW_005871051.1:17175261-17178304 GCF_000147115.1 Myotis lucifugus | reverse complement strand
CTATCACCCGCAGAGCAGGGCCGATCAGGAGGGTGAGGCGCTACACCTCGTCACACTCAAGATCAGGGCCGATGGGGAGATTATGGCTCTACCCTGTCACACACAGAGCAGGGCCCGTGGGCGGGGGGCGGGTTGGGGCACCACACCCTGTCACACACAGAGCCGCAGGGCAATCAGGGGGTTGCGGAGCTCCCCCCTATCAGGTACAGAGCAGGGCTGATCAGGGGGTTGGGGTGACTTCCCCTGTGATGAACAGAGCAGGGCGGATAGGGAGGTTGTGGCCCCGCCCCCATCACACACAGGGCCGCAGGGCGATCAGGGGGTTTGGGCGCTGCCCCCTGTCCGCTGATCCCGGTGCTGGGAGGCATATTACCTTTTTACTATATAGGATAGAGGCCTGGTGCACAGGTGGGAGCTGGCTGGTTTGCCCTGAAGGGTGTCCTGGATCAGAGTGGGGGTCCCCACTGGGGTGCCTGGCCAGTCTGGGTGAGAGGCTGAGGGCTGTTTTCAGGCTGGCGGGTGACTGAAGCTCCCAACCGCTCCTTTTTTTCTTTCTTTTTTTATTCTGGGCCAGCTTTAGCTCTGAGGTTTGGCTCCAGCTCTTAGGCCTCGGCTGCTGAAAGCAGGTATCTGGTTTGTTTGGGTTCTATAATCGAAACACTGTTTCAACTCCAGCTCTGAGATCCGGGCTGGCTGAAAGCAGGTTTCTGGGGTTTTGTTTAGCTTCTATATTTGTAACAATGTTTCAAACTGCAAGCTCAGAGGCTGGCAGCGGCAGGTGGGGAACGTTGGAGTCCTCGGTCACTGAAGCAAGCAAGCCTCATGTTTGCTTCAAGCTGCCTGGCTTCCGGCTGCCATCTTCGCTGGCATTTAATTTGCATATCGCCCTGATTAGCCAATGGGAAGGGTAGCGGTGTGACACCAATTTGCATGTTTCTCTTTATTAGTTTAGATAGATGTGCATAGCCTAAAAAACTACTGAATATTTTACTTTAAAAGGGTAAATTTTATCATTTGTAAATTATACCTTAGTAAAAAAAATAACCTATATCTTCCCTATGACCCAGCAATTCCACTCTTATGTATTTACATGAGAGAAAATAAAGCATCCTATATAATTAAAGCCTAATATGCTAAGTGCCCAGTCGACCGGTCAGCTATTCAAGCAAAGCATAACATGCTAATGATATGCTAAAGCTGCTCAACTGCTTGCTATGACATGCACTGACCACCAGGGGGAGATGCTCTGACCAGTAGGTTAGCTTGCTGCTGGGGTCCGGCTGATTGGGACTGAGACAGGCCAGACATGCCCTGGAGCCCTCCCACGGTTCTTCCCTGGCTGGCTGACCTCCCGCGTCTCTCCCCGACCCCAATCGTGCACCAGAGGGGTCCCTCGGCCTGGCCTGCACACTCTCGAAATCAGGGCTGAGGGACTCCCCCACCCCCTGAGTGCAAGAATTTTGTGTACCGGGCCTCTAGTATGTCTATCAAAAGACATGTATGAGGATGTTCTTATCAGCTTTATTTATATCATCTAAAATCTAGAATTGGTCCAAATGTTCATGAACAGAAAAATGAATAAGAAAATTGTGAGATATTTATACAGTGGTATATTATGCAACAATAAAAAATAATAACTACAGCAATATGAATCAATTTTAAAACCATTAACTTGAATAAGGGAGGACAGGCTAAAAACAGTAAAAACTGTTATTGATAATAAACTTTTCTGAAGCTTAAACACAGGCAAAATTAATACACGTGTTAAAAATCAGAAGTGTTTTTTTTTTTATTTGGTATAGTATTTCATTGGAAGGGGCATGAAGAAAATTTTTTAAACGATTAAAATATTTTGAATATTGATTGGAATAGTAACAATACAGATGTATACATTTATCAAAAATCATTCAAATTTACAGTGAAAAGCTGTGCATTTCATTGTATGCAAATTTTACTTAATTCTTAAAAATTTACTGTTGTTTTTTTAAAGAGTGTGATCCAATATAAGATCAATAAAAAAGTCAGATATATATATATATATATATATACTAGTGGCCTGATGCATGAAATTCGTGCACATTAAAAGGGAATTAATTAGAGGAAATATTTTAATATTGCTATTTGCCCTTTATAATAGAAGTGTCAGAGATGAAAGAATATTAGTAAAATCTATATGAAAATCTCCCTCCTGTCAGAGTCTGGGGCACACTGCAGGACCCAGAGTCAAGTCCCCTCCCACCCATGTGTGCCTCGAAATTGTGTGAGACCCAGACCCAGCTGGCCCCACCGCTGACAAACCCCGCAGAGTGGGAGGCGCAGTCTCAGGTCCCCCATCAAGCCCCGCCAGGAGGGGGGTGCAGCCTCAGGTCCCCCGGCTCCAGCGTGACAGTGTGACGGTGTGACGGCATGATGACCATTTGCATATTAGCTCTTTATTATATAAGATGATATATTATTTCAGAGGAAAGAAGGAAGAGGGAGAGAGAGATAGAAACGTCCTATCTAATAAAGAGGGGATATGCTAATTGACCATCATGCCCTCACAAGATGCCAGCGCCCACAGCCACAAGATGGCGGCACGCCCAGTCCCCCTCAGTCCCACTGGGACAGCAGGTGTGTGGCACAGCCGGGCCCACCCCCAGGTGGGTCTGGCTGCTCCACATGCCTGCCTCCAGAGTCCCCCAGTCCCCTCAGCCCCCCAGCCACCCAGGGCCACCCGAGGCTCAGGTAACCAGGGCTGGCCGAGGCTTGCACTGCTGGGAGTGGCAGCAGCAGAGGTGTGATGGGGGCATCGCCTTTCCCTGATCACTGGGTTCCCTCCCGCCCCTTAGGGCTCCCGGACTGTGAGAGGGGGCAGGCTGGGCTGAGGGACCCACCCTCCAGTGCATGAATTTTCATGCACTGGGCCTCTAGTCAATGATAAGAGAAAATCATTGATTGGCTGCCTCCTGAACATCCCCTACTGGGGATCAATCCTACAACCCAGGCATGTGCCCTGACAGGGAATTGAACCATGATCTCTGGTCATGGATTGACACTCAAC
>NW_005871051.1:17164475-17174972 GCF_000147115.1 Myotis lucifugus | reverse complement strand
TTACCCTTTTACTATATAGATAGAGGCCTGTGCACGGGTGGGGGCTGGCTGGTTTGCCTGAAGGGTGTCCTGGATCAGGGTGGGGGTCCCCACTGGGGTGCCTGGCCAGTCTGGGTGAGGGGCTGAGGGCTGTTTTCCGGAAGCGAGTGACTGAAGCTCCCAACTGCTCCTTGTTTTCTTTTTTCTTTTTTTTTTTTTTTATTCTGGGCCTGCTTTAGCTCTGAGGCCTCGCTGCTGAAAACATCGATACAATGTTGCGGTCCGGCTGAAGCCCGGCTGAATGAAAGCCGGTTTCTGGGGTTTTGTTTAGCTTTTTATTTGCAACATAGTACATAGTTGCTTAGAGTTGCAGCTGAGAGGCCAGCAAGTTAGGCGGGGAACGTTGGAGTCCGCAGTCACTGGAGCAAGCAAGCTTCCCTGCTCGCTTCAGTGCCTGGCTGCCGGCCACCATCTTGGCTGACAGTTAATTTGCATATACTCACTGATTAGCCAATGAAAAGGGTAGCGGTCGTATGCTAATTACCATGTTTCTCTTTTATTAGTGTAGATACTCAGGGCACATTATATTCCTTGCCCTTCATTTTCAGGGACTTCTGTTGGTGGCAATGGAGATGGGGTAGATGGATAAGGAGAACTTTTTTCCCAAATGATGAGATCTTTCAACCATTCCCAGAAAATCACAGCTGCTTCTTGAGAAGAGGGTCAATGAGGTCTTCAATTTACATTTCTTTCTAGACTTTCTCCCCACATCTCCATCATTGTCCAACCATGAATCCAATATGTGTATTATATACTATGAGAAATGATATATAATTACTTATGGCCTGAAAACCCCAGCATCCTGGTTTCCTGGATTTTAAGGCATACCCACAAGGTCTCGGTTATGACCCTGATACTATCATCCTGGGAAGAGAGACAAAGATCCAGGGATCAGTCTCACCCTGAGTCCATTGATGAGTTCACATGACCCTCACAAAACATGAGATATTCTTCCCATAGCAACTCTGGCTTCTGGAACTTTAACCTGCAGATAACCAACCAGGTCATTAAATGCTATCCTTCTCACATCCTCAGTTCTAATCACCAACTCCAGACACTTGCTTTATACCCAGCAAAATGAATGCCAATGAGCAATATAAAGCAAAGAGGGACATGTTGATACCCTTCAGCTTAGAATTCCACCCTCCCATCAACTCCACCCATTACCCTAGCCCCCAAACCAAACCGTTTACTCAAATTCTACCCAAATAAGCAGCAAAGAGGACCCTTCCCTCTGAAGGCTGCCTGGCTTTTGCTGAGGAACCACTCCTAGCCCTGGAGAATATCCCCCTGCTCCAGAAGAACCCATTATGGAATTAACTGGCGATAAAACCAACCACAGGGGGATTGTGGGCATTTATCTTTTTCAAACGACTTGTTGTTTTTGTCCATCTGGTTGCATTTAGTCCAGAGGTATAATTTCCAGTGCTGCTCTTTTCTGGTAGACCATACAATTAAGGTATTTGAAAAACAAACAGCTCTTAACCACTGCATTGGTGAGGAGCTGGTTTAGCAATCTGTGACCCATTTTTCCTGAGTAAACACAGTTCTATATTCAAGATGGTCATAAAGCAAGAACTGAAAGTCAGGAATTATTATTTGATATAATAATAATCTAACCTCTTCTGAAACTCCTCAGAAAATGAGACGTGAAGAGGGCAGGGAGAAAAGACTGTCAAAGAAATTATACTTGTTGTGGCTCATTTCATGAATCCTTAATAGTTTCTTTAGGGCTTTCACAAAATATATGTATTCAGAACACACAGAAGGAAAAGATTAAATGGTGGTAGGCTTATCCTGGCAGACATGATGGCATCAGAAAAAGAAGAATGACTGGGTCATATTCAAAAGAAGTATGGTTGTCAGTTTCTGAAAGCTGCTAGATATCCATGCTGCATTAAATGTGAAAAATAATTGAACCATCATCACCCATGTGCCCTTGTGCTTATACTTGACCATGAGACTAATTTTGCTTCTAATGCATTATTTTTAAGTACCATTCTTCAACCTCACATGGGAAGGTGTGTGGATTGTATTTTGAAAATCTAAGTGTGGGCTGATGAATGTGATAATCCATATAACATACATGCATTAGGCAAAAAATATGCTGGGTATACCAAGGTAATGGTGGCACATCCTGTCCTCAAGAAGCTGTAGTCTCTAGTTTTGTCCTTCAGTTTCATCTCCAGCTCCTAGTTGTAGCACATCACCTTGAGGTTTAAGGTATGCACATTTACCTACAAAAGGGATTTAGAAGAACTTAATAATTCAGCCTTTTTTTAAAAAGATACTATCTTGAAGAAGAAATCAAATTAGAATAACAGCAGGGGCAATCAAATCAGGCTAAAAAATACTGTGACTTTGTTAAGCATCGAAACACTTTATGGAAGCAGAATCAACTTTCTGCCTAGAGAGCTCCAGGATCTGAGTGCCTTCCCGACCCCTCCCATTTCAATTGGATATGGCTTAAGGAGATGCACCAAATGAGTGGTGTAAGAATCCCCATACGTTTTCCATTTGACAGTTTCTCAGGCTTTGCTTATGTTCTTTCCCACTCACCAGTGATAGTTGCCTCCCTCCTCGCAGAATAGAGACAGTCCAAGGGCCTCCTCCCCACTCTTCCAGCCACCTGTGCAGCTGAGTGAAGTCAGAGGGTATTTTGGTCCCAATGACAGAGGTGTGAATGGCAGCTTCCACCCAAATCAGATGAGATCATGCATGTGAGTGCTCTCTACAAGTTATGAAGTCTCGATTAGACAAAGGCAAGAGGTGGCTTTTACAACTCTGAAGCTCAGTGGCTCATATGCAGGGCAGGCATGCCTTTCCCCAGAGTGGTCTACTTCCTTTCCCCACTGACAACATTCCCAATTCCTAGATCTATCTCTACTGGAGTGAATTGAGTCCAAGAGCTCAGGATACAAAGACAGATAAGACTATTGATCACTCCTGTTGCCAAATGTAAAGAGTTTGCCTCTTGCTGTCACAGGGGCAGTAAGTGTCATAAAGATAGAAGCAGCAAGTCTTCAAATGAATTTTCTCTGATGAGTGAGTTTTGATACTTTTGGAATGTCTACAGGTCACCTCACATGCTGCGTCTACAGTAACTAAGTCAAGGGAACACTTTAAAGCATAAAACTGGATAACTCAGGAAGAACTAGAAAGTGAGAAAGACCTTTTATTTGGTTTCCCTAATTCCCCAGAGGTCCACTTGCCCTGGCCTACTTTGATATAGATTCCAAATACCAACTCCTTGCTCTAGTCTTTTCCTGAGCTAATCATTTCTCCATTTTTTAAAGGCAATTTCTAAAGGCAAATCTAATTATTCACTCCCTGACCTAAAACCTCTCATAGGTTTGCATTGGCTAGGCCCAAATATTAACCACTCATTCAATGCACAGTCCCTCCACCATCTGCCCCTGTCATTTCCCTCTCCACCAAACCCATCTCAACTTTTGTCCTTTTCCACAGGCTGTGTGCTCATTCTCTTTATACAGATCTCATGTGGTTCCTCCAACATAGTCTTTGGGTATTTTTAACCACCACTTCCAGTGCATGCTATGAGCAGCCTCCTTGTTTCTTCCCATAAAAACTCCTATTCACTCTTGCAAAAACCCCAATTGAACATCACCCTGTTCTATAGCTTCTTTCCCTCACCATACCCTGATCTTTTCCACTTCTCTGTTTTCCTTGCTCCTTATAATGACTCTATTGCTGGATTTTATATATTTAGCAAAAACGTAATACATTGAATAATTAAGGCATGAGCTCCTGGAAGTCAGACTGAAATTTGAAATCCTGCTTCAACATAGTGAATTGGGGAGTATTGTCCATAATTTTCTAATGTCTAATTCTCTACTCTAAGAATGATTCTGCTCCTGGTGTGAACTTGAACTGCCTAGGGTAATGGGGTCATCTTTAATTCAGACTACCACTACCACCTATCTTCCTAAGATTCCCACTTCTGCTCCAGAGGCTGAGCCTGATCCAAGAAAAACTGACTTATGCTTCTTTCCCCCGAGAGAAAGCCACAAATTACTTCACATCCATTACATTTGACTAAACCTACCCACCCCATCTCTGCACTTTGTCCATGGACTCCACTCAGAGGTGTGACTATGAGTCAGAAAGCCATAGGAATCAATCTCTTCATCTGTCCCCACTTTCCAGTCTCATGTATTATCTCAGGTGATTTCTTCTTACAGCTTAATTTATTTTTAATTAACAGGTGATTTGTGAAAATAATTTTCTTCTAAGGAGTTAAGATGCTACAGATAAAGCTGAAGTTCTCTATGATTGCTCTCCTTTCATAACTCTCCAGATATAAATACTGTCATTGTTTGATGTGAATTCTTCTAGAAATATATACAAATAACATGTGTGGGGGAAGGTTAGAACTGGTTTTCTATTTGTCTTTGAGTTTCACCATATCTTTATAAAGTTCTACCTCATTATAGAAAAACTACATTATTTATTTAGCATTGACCCTATTGATGAATTTTAGGCCATTTCTTAGAAAGGGGGCTGTAGTAAACCTCCTGACTGATGCACCCTATGAACTTGTGTGAGTTTATCTCTAGAAAGATACTGAGACATGAAGTAGGGGGTGAAAGGCTATCTATATTTTAAATTTTAATACATATTGTCAAATGTCTTTCCAAATGTCGGTACTAATTTTCAATGCTTCCTCTCCTGTTAGGAAGGTACCCAATCCCACACTCTGTCTTGTTTTTTGCTAGCCCATTTCTCTGTATTCTGATTTGGCATTTAAATGAATATTTCTGAGCTTTGTTGGGTTCCTTCTTGGGTTTTCTAACCTATCCTAAGAGCTCCTACTGCAAAGATGGGATGAAGGAACAGCAGCGAATGTATCCCCCTCAATAGTTTGAATGTAAGAGAAAAGGACTTATTGCTGAAACATTTGAAAACACCAAGCACTGAGTATACATAGAAGGGGAAAGGAGGAGGCAAAATGTCACCCTATTGATCCTCCTTCGTTTGAATATGTCTGCCTTCTCAGCAGTACCCTTCAACCAGCACCTCTCCACCCACCACCAAACGGCCACTTTTGTTCCTAGATGACTTCATTCAACATTGAACAGTTATAGAGCAGCTGTTTAAACAACACACAATACATTGTGTTAGGTGCTGTGAAGGAGAGCGAGATAAATGAAACCCAGCTCCATCCTACACTGGAACAACCAACCCAGTTATCTGAAGACATGTTTGGTGATTGTCATTGTTCAAATATTTCGGTATCAGTGCAGCTGGTATATCACTGGTCTCTTTGTCTTTCTGGCTAACCCTTCCTCCCAACTTTCTGTCTTATTCATCCTCCCACTTGAAGTCAGGGGGGTAGATAAAATGGCTTTCCCTGGTTTCACTGGATATAAAACACTTACATAAATCTCTGCCAGTAGGACGTGGCTTGTATCTAGGCTGAGATTACAGATAGTGGGGGATGCGTATGTTTCACAAAGTTTACGTGTGCTAACATTTTGATTCTATTGCGTGTGCAAGGATGATCAGATATTTCCATATGATGCTGAAGAGAATATGGTTTCACTATTCAATTCTCTCTTTCCCAATGGTGATAAAGGTACTTTTGAGCAAAAGAATGGCACCTATAAGAGTTCCTTATAGCTTTCCATTGTCAGGAGTCCTCCTATACACATGAAAAAAAGCTTTGGTTTGTGTCCTGACACACACTCAAAACTTTGAGTCTTAAACAAATTGTAGCTAGAATAAACAACATTTTTGTTTCTGTGTAGAATTGATATTTCTTTCTGCAATAGAGACTGAAGGTATAGCAAGAATGGGGTTTCAGCTCATGAGATAATTTGCCAAATGATTATGGCCTGGCCTGTCTTCATTGCCTCTGCCTTGGTTCTGGTTCCTGAGTACTTGCCTCTCCTTTTCTCTATATGTGCTATAGGAAGTGGTTTTTTCCAAGGAAATAGTAGTACAAGTAAAGAATGATACATTATTCTGTAGGAATGTCCATTTTCTTCACAGGAAACTCCATGGTTTCCCACAATCACAGCCCACACCCCAAGACTTGGATCTGAGCACAATAACAATAGTCCATAATATATTTGTCAAATGGTGGCTTATCCTCTTTGAAATAATATTAGACCTGGGCCAGGTTGAAGGACTCCCTTGCTACCTCCTGCATCTTTCCTCTGACATAAGATAAAATCAGAAGACATTTCTGTCCCCACTACAATAGCTTGGCCTCCTATGAGAAACTTCTTGAACAAAAAGATCTACATTTCACCAAGAAATGAACAGCCACTTTATGGATATAAAACATTGGGTAAATAAATATTGGACAAAAGCATTATTTAAAGATACATCCAAATTAAATTACTAAACAGAATTTTTATCATCAGTTAAAAGCATCAGCATTGTGATACCTCAATGGCTTAGGGGTAGAAATTCTAGAAAAGTTTACAAAATGTGTTCTTGCTGAAACAAATGAGGGAGACCTATCACCAAATTCCTTTTTACACTCTAAGATACAAATATTGCTTACAATCCCCCAAATTGTAGCTTTCTAATTTGAAAAATTTTGTATATACAGACTCCACCAAGCCCTCTTCATAATTTGCTCAAGGAGACCTCAAAATTGACTATGACTATAATACGATATAGACTGCAAATACAGTGCCTTAGGCAATTAGGGAAAGCCAGCCAATGTACAGCTGGAAGATTAGAAAACTTGGGAATTATTCATGGAGTTGAGCTGAGGACATTTGCAATGTCTTCTGTCTTCCTCTTTACACAGCACAGGGAATTCCACCAGCATAGGTATCAGTTGGTTTCTAGCCAGAGAAAATAGAAATAAAGGCATGGAGTTATAATTCTGTTCATTCAAAAGTGAGAGCAAAATCCAGCAGAAACCATTCATTAGGCTTTAGACTCCCACCCCAGGTGAGAGGGGTCCAACCCATCAGGAATACTTTCTAATGGGCAAATGCACAATTGGCATTGAGAGAATGCAAAAAAATTGTTCTGATTGAAACAAATATGCAAGTCCCCAATTTTCATTACTGTCCACAAGGTAATGAGAGTCAAAGAATAACACGTTTCAGACAACAAATGCCAAGGATTGCCAGAAACCATCAGAAACTAGGAAGAGGCAAGGAAGGATTCTCCCCTAGAGCATTCAGAGAGAACATGGCCCTGCCAACATTTTGATTTTGAATTTCAAGCCTTCAGATCTGTGAAGGAATACATTGTTTTTAAACCACCCAGTTGTGGTAATTTGTTATGGCAGCCCTAGAAAATTAATATAAGTTTTCTGTCCCCTGCTCCTTCTGGGAATCCTCTCTTCAAAAAAGCTTTCATGGTGGTACACTCCTCTCTGGGATAAGTGCCATAGGAAGCCTGTGGGTGAATGAGGTCAAGAAAAGAGCAGGTGTTAAGGCTGGGAAGAAAGTTCTCCTGGAATGTCCATCCTCAGCAAGGCATTCAGGCCACTCTTTGTTTTATGAACTCTGAAATCTATATATATAAAAGCCTAAGCGACCAAACGACTGAATGACTGAACATGTCAACCGGTCGCTATGATGCACACTGACCACCAGGGGGCAGACACCAACACAGGAGCTGCCTTCTGGTGGTCAGTGTACTCCCACAGCCAACCTCCTGCGGTTTCTCTCCCAAGCTGGCTGGCCCCGATCAGCCCCAATTGAAACTGGGTGAGATGGCCCCAATCGGCCCTGATTGCAGGCCAGACCAAGGGACCCCACCCTTGCACAAATTCATGCACTGGGGTTCTAGTTACTTCATAAAACCTGTACTGCTGATGAGCTAGTATCTCCTCAGCAAATTAGGAAGAGAACGGCAAGAGTAGATATGAATAACTTTACTGAGAGCTTATTATATGCCACACACTGGTCTACATGCTTCACATGCAATATCTCATCTAATCCCCACAACAACCCTCTCAGGTAGGGATAATTACTACCCATACTTTATGGATGAAGAAGTTGTCTCAAAGGGATTAAGTTAAATCACTCAAGTTCACACAGTTAGTAAGCGGTAGAACTAGAATTGAACACCAGTCAGTCCTTGAATGACTACTAAAAGTTAAGAGACTGGGGCATTTAGGGACCCCTCAATTCAACTTGATACCCAATTAGGAACAGTCTCTTTTAGTTCTAGGAAGATGGTGATCCAGTAACAGGAAGCTCATTTCCTCACCTGACAGTCCTTCCCCCAGTGTAGAAAGATCTGAGTAGCTGGTATCAATTCAAGTGCCTCCAGGAGCTAGGCAAGGAATGTTAGTGAAAGAGGTAAGTAGGAAGGTCATGACATGGAGAGAGCAGGCCATCTGAAGGTGTTCACCACCAAATAAGCAAAGAAACAAACACTGGAAAAAAACAAGATTTCAGCAATGGATCTGGCCTGGGGGAGATCCATAATAAAGAAAGTGTCCAGCATAGGACCCAGAACTGTATGATCAAACCCTGAGAAGGCTGTGCTGTGAGCACCTAGAAAACATGGGATGCAGGCAATCATAATGGCCTGTTTTCAATGGCCAGAGAAGCCTTACAAAAACTGAAAGAAAATATGGCAGCAAGGAAGGAAAGAAGGGAAAAAGGGTAATAAAAGAGATCGTGCTGCATCCCAATCTCTAATCATTCAGAATAGAGGCTTGAGGCAGTTTTGGATATAATCTGTTTTTTCCACCATGGTTTCTTTTTTTTCTCCCACCATTTACATATACAGCAGGTTTTATGTTTGTTGCTTCAAGAGAATTATTAGGCAGGATTGCCATACTGTTGTTTACAGATGCTAGACCCATTAAAAAGACTAAGGCTTGAGGACAAAAGGAGAAGGCCACAGGGAGAAATGTGGAGAGAGAGAAAGGAATTGACTTGCCTGCAGTGGGATTCTCTAGGGCAGGAGGGTGGGGTAAGAGTGTGTTTTGGGGTCAGCTCCCTGCTGGTGTGCAAAGGGGTGGGAAGACCTTGGAGGAATGGCCAAGGGTTGTATTGAGTGACATGTTCTCAGCCTGACAGTCAGAACTTCACCATAAGTTCCCTCCATGGCTTAAAGCACAGCATGAAAGTACTGGAAAAAAGAGACCGAATGGAGCATGAGGGCACAACAGTGGACATCTCTGCTACCAGAGAGTGGCCAGCCCACTGAGGCCCAGGGCTTAGTCTTCATGAAGTTGATCCTGAAAGCTTAGTCCTGTAACCAAGTGAGGGTTGGGGCTAAAAAATAAAAGAATTTTTGGCACTCTTGTTTTGGGAGGTCCCATATCATCTCCAGAGTCCTGCCCAGACCAAGAGAAACAGTGTATCCCAACAAAAGGGACCACCGCCAGACAGCAGTCTACTTACACTCAGAACAGCACAAGACATGGCCGATCACATTGGCAGAATAAATTTGTCTTGACCCATGCTTTTTGTGAGAAGGGTTTAATTTTCCTAGTGAGGTGAAGGATCCCTAATTCCTAGAAAAAACCCTTGATGAAACATGATCTGCATCCATCAGCAAGTCATCATAAAGCCCAAACCAAAAGAGGCCTAGCAATGAAAATGAGAGAAAATTATATGAACAAATATATATATATCTCACTACTATTTATGTCTGTCATAATGATTCAGTTGATTGTCGTAACTTATCATATGTGCTCAAGGAAAAAAATACCACAAGAGCCAAAATCCATGAAGTTTTTCAACCACCAAGCGCCAGCTGTAAACCAAGACACCCCAGTTCAGCATTATTGCCCTTCATAGTAGGCAGTTATTCCCAGGTTTCATTGGGGTTTGGACCAAAAGTCTGAGTGTGGTAAGTGTGCAGCGGATGGGTTTGTTTGACTCCCATTCAGATTTAATGCCATTTACTCCTCCCAATAATATGCATGCTATTGTGATCAGATTTTTCAAGTCTAATTTCATTTTTTGTTGTTGTTGTTGCAGTGAGAAAAATTCTGATTTAGACTATAACCTTTATGAGGTCAGGAGTTGTGTCTTAGATATTCTTTTATATCCAAGAAGTAGTCTAGTGGTTACTACATGATAAGTGCTCAATCACTTAAATTTTCTCACAATTTATTTCATGGCTTTTTCACAGGTATTTATAACTGCATTTTACAAATAAAGTGGAATCACAAAATATTGATTAAAATGTTCTAAATTATACAAATATATTTTGGTCATCTTTTGTATATTAAAGTAGTAACTATGAAAATTCACTTTCTGTGACCTGGAAAAGTTAACAAAGCATCCGTATTTGAGAAGTTGAGGCAGGAGAAGTGGAAGGCAATGACTCATTATTAAAAAAAAATAGAATAAAGGTAATAATAAAATAAAAGTAAGAGCACAAATAACCAAATAGTCATATATAGAAGCGGGGAGGAACATGTTAGTTGCATCTTTGGAGTTGGTACTCAATAGATATGTCTGAATGAAATTACATATGATAAAATTTTCACTTACTGAT
>NW_005871051.1:17162977-17164361 GCF_000147115.1 Myotis lucifugus | reverse complement strand
CATTGTGCTTTATCTAGTTTGGGCCCAGCTCTGATATATATCAGAACAAAGGACAGGATGCAAATCCCACACATGTTCCACAATGAGGCTGCTGTCGTGCAATGCACTGCCCACCCAAGGAATGGAGTTTTAGTATTCATGAAGGGAGAAAAGGCTTTTTAAAACTCATCTACCTTTTGTCTTTGTGGTAGACTTGAAAAACTCAAGGGGAGACATTCTCAGCCCTAAAAGGTTAAGTGAGGTCCTGGAGAAAGGGTCAAAACCTTAGCAGCATATGACCTATGGCAGACCCTGTCCTAATGCAGAAGGGTCAGAGAGAAGTGAGAAATCTTCAAGTTCTCTATGTTTTCCAACCTGGCTCACATTGTTTAAATACTAGTCACAGAGGGACAGAATTTTGATGGAGAGTTCCCTGGGTGGCTTCTGTCAGGAACTCAACATGACAGGAGATAACAGAATACTAAGTTAATCAAGAGATTCAGGTTAATATCACTAGTGATGAGTCATGTTGATAGCACGTGCCCTATATGAGGTGATGAGAAGGGCACTTCACCTTTATGGTCTTCCCCCTCCAAACCCATAAACACAGGCTAACCATTAAAAATACATCATATATACTCAAATTGAGAGACATTCTACAAAATACTTGGCCAGTACTCTCCAAACTCTCATGAAGATCATGAAGAACAAGAAAAGACTGAGAAATTGTCATAGACCAGAGGAGATGAAGGAGACATAACAAGTAAATGTAATGTGGAATCCTGAACAGGATTCTGAACTAGAAAGAAAACATAAATAGAAACACTAGTAAAATCTAATAAAGTGTGAAGTTCAGTTAGTAATGTTGTTTTTTTGTGACTAATATGCCATGGTAATGTAAAATATTACCAATGAGTAAACTGAGTGAGGGGTATGCAGGAACGTTGTACTATCTTTGCAACTTTCCATAAATCTAAAATTATTCTAAAATAATACGATTATTAAACAGAGTAGCTGTGGTGGAAAAATTTTAGAAACATTTTAACACAGAATAATTTCACTACAATTTATGTGACAAAGCTTATATGTAATACAAAACAATAATTTGGAATTGCCCAAGACACTTTTCCTCTTTCCTGCTCCTCCTGAGTAAAATTTTAGAATTATTTGACCTGTTAAAGAATTACTCTGTAAATGAACCTAAGGCTTTTAGGGTAAGGGTATTTAACATATTTCATGAGCAAATTCTTTAGATTTTTGTTTGTATTTGACTTAAAATATATTGAAAATATTTCATTAAAGTAGGGTAGTAAGTGGAAAGTCGAAAACATTAACATTTGGTGTTTTACTGAATTTTAGTTGTTGACACAAAGATTACAATAAGAAGATATTGAAATGTATCCAT
>NW_005871051.1:17158749-17162474 GCF_000147115.1 Myotis lucifugus | reverse complement strand
GAGAGAGAGAGAGAGAGAGAGAGAGAGAGAGAAGAAGAAGAAGAATGAAGAAGAAGAAGAAGAAGAAGAAGAAGAAGGAGGAGGAGGAGGAGGAGGAGGAGGAGGAGGAGGAGGAGGAGGAGGAGGAGGAGGAGGAGGAGGTTTTCCATAAAACAGAATATTTGGGATATACTTATAATAAAAATGTATTCCTTGTTGATCTGAAATTTAAATTTATTTGGGATTATGTGTTTTTTATCTGCCTAATCTGACAACCCCAATAATGCAGAGAAGACTGGCTTCCAGCCCAGCCTCATTTATTCAACAAACTTCTGTTAGCCTGGCTCTGTGTTAGGTGCTTGGCAGATGGGGGAGTGGGGGAGAAACATTAAAAGACATGAACTTATTGTTGAGAGACTTCACTCCCTAATTTACTGTGTGATCTTGGAGAAGTCACTTAACTTCTCTGAAATCCATGTCTTAATATGGAGCACTGGGATAACTGCAGTCCTAGGCTAATTTGTACACAAATAGAACTCTGGGTGTGAAGGAATTTTGGAAATATCAGAGTTATTGGACAAACCTATGTTTTAATAACTCCACTATGTATCTTTGCAACACTAAAACTAGGACAGATTTATGGGCCACGCCTTCTACATGTGTCCTAATGGATCCAATATTTCTGCCAGATTGCCCTGTTCTACGAAACCAAATTGCTCCCCACTCCCATTTCTTCCCCATCTTGTCAAAGCTACCCTTGTCAAAGCTCGCCTGAGCCCCATCCCTGGAAAGAGGCAGGAGGGAGTCAAAGCAAACAGCAGCAGTACCAGAGTAAATAGTCAGACTCAAAAAGACCAGCAAACTTATCTTTTGTGTCAACATCAGTTCTCTGATGAGAATTATGGGAAACAAGCAGAATAACATGACTAAGTGGGTAACCTTCTCTAAGTACCTACTCAGAGACCCCGAAGTACTCACTCACTCCACAGGACAGCTCAGGATGCTGCTGAGCAGTATTGACATAAACTGCACTTATGAAAGTATTACATATGTCCCTCTTTCCCCCCATTGATTTATCCAGCTCACCCCAGCACCCCCCCTCCCAGGCCTTCTCCACCCCATTGTCTATGTCTATGGGTTATGCATACGTGCATACAAGTTATTTGGTTGATCTCTTCCCTCTAACCCACCCACCCTTGCCTTCCCTGTGAGATTCAACGGTCTGTACCATGCTTCTAAGTTTCTGGATCTATTTTGTTCATCGATTTATTTTGTTTATTAGATTTCACATATGAGTGAAATCATGTGATACTTATCTTTCTCTGACTGGCTTATTTTGCTTAGCATAATACTCTCCAGGTCCCACCATACTTACTCAAAGGGTAAGAGATCCTTCTATTTTACTGCTAGTATTCCATGGTGTAAATGTACCATAGCTATTTTATCCACTCATCTACTGATGGGCACTTGGGCTGTTTCCAGATCTTAGCTATTGTAAATTGTACTGCTATGAACATGGGGTGCATATATTCTTTCTGGTTGGTGTTTCGGGTTTCTTAGGAATATGTTCCTAGAAGTGAGACTACTGGGTCAAATGGCAGTTCCATATTTAGTTTTTTTTAGGAAACTCCATACTGTTTTTCATAATGGTGGCACCAGTCTGTATTTCCACCAGCTGAACTCTTGAATGAGTATGCCAAGGCTGAAAAGCCCCCTTTAAAGTCATTGCCTCTGGGCTTCAGATGGGACTGTGACTAAGCACTGCAAAGACTGCAGAGTAACTCTTATTTTCCAATGTCCCTAGGGAATAAGAGACCCATACATTCTCCGTCACCTCCTCCACATCTTCTACCTCCACCACGAAGCTGCTGAAGTCCTAGTTCCACTACTCAGAGGTTAGAAGCTGGTAATATTCTATTAGCAAGAACATCACAGTCTAGTTGGGAAGGTGGAAAAAATGCTGCCATATATGTATGTTATTAGTGGCAAGCAGCAAGACAATCATTCCCTGATTGCTTACCTAAGATGATAATTAGGATAGAAAAATATTTTCTTATGAAGAGACTGCAAAGATTAAAAGGTGCTGCCTATCTTGATTTTTCTTGTTCTGGGTAGAAAAGTTTTATTTAATGGACTCCTAGATTGAACAAAGCTGTAGAGTGCCCTACTCAAACATTATAAAGTTGACAAAGTACTCACTAGTATATATTGCAACATGAATAAAAGCCATTGAAAATTATTTCAATACAAAATATAAAAGATGTGACTTGCAGTCACTGGAGATCTGGCAGCCATTCTCCAGTAACTCCTTACCCAGGAACTAGTAAAAACCCTTGATCAGGGTGCCCAGGAAAAGTCACTGCCAAGACTGGTAGGAATTTATCTATTTCCAGATCTTGCTACAGTGGAGCCCTCCTGTGTGCTATAGGATTGGGCTTTGGTCCCTGAGAGTCGTTAGCTACTCAATCTTTAATGATATGCTTGCTCAACACTCACTAGGGTACCAAGGTGTGTTTTTCATCTCTGACATACTTGCTAAAATGCTCCGTCAATTTGGGAATGGCTTTTGTCCGATGCTTGGGCCTCCCATGCTCTCAAGCCAGGCCTCAGTTGTACATCAATGCTCTACAGTGAGAAGCAGGAAGAGGCGGGTAGGTTATCCACTGACCCCTCTTTATCTATATAAGTGAAATTAACTCTCTTTTTTCCTTGTTATCATGTAAAAAGAAAACTGGAATGATTTTCACTAAATTTGGGGGTACAAGCTATGGCAGTGAATGTGACATTTACTTTGGGGAGGCCCTGGGGGAAACTGGGCCTCAGAGCCGTTTCAGGGGCTGGGAATCAATAGAGGATTAAGAAGAGATGAACAGAGAAAACAGCATTTTTTAAATGTGAGTCCCCAAATCAAAAGTCACAGCACAGATGCTGTTTTACACATTAGAATGACTCCTCACAGCCCTGGGAAATGTGTGTGTGTGTGTGTGTGTGTGTGTGTGTGTGTGTGTGTGTGTGTGTAACATTTACTGTGCATCATGTGCTAGGTATTATATGAAGCGTGTTACATGAATTATATTCAACAAATATCTAAATACCCATATTTACAGATGGATAAAAGGGTCCAGGGAAGATATTAGCTGTGTGACCTCAGAGCAACTTAAGTAGAAAGCTAAAATTTGAAACTGTCAACTTGAGTCACTTTTTGAAGATTGTACTAAAAAATTAACAAGATTGCCCCGTCCTACAACTCTCCTGCAAGCACACTGACTGCTACCCAAGTGGCAGTGCTCACCAGCCCCTGCACACCTGCTGTAGTCGGTGCAAGCATCACACCACGCTTACTCTCTCTTATCAAGACTGTCTACTCAGCCAGGAGATCTGGCAGACACTGGGGCTATAAGCCAGGGGTCCTCAAACTTTTTAAACAGGGGGCCAGTTCACTGTCCCTCAGACTGTTGGAGGGCCGGACTATAGTTAAAAAAAAAACAAAACTATGAACAAATTCCTATGCACACTGCACATATCTTATTTTGAAGTAAAAAAACAAAACGGGAACAAATACAATATTTGTATTTGCATGTGGCCCGCAGGCCGTAGTTTGAGGACCCCTGCTATAAACTCTCATCTGACCGATAGAAAGAACATTCCAATATAAGTCAGGAGCAATTTTAGCAGGACGTAAAGAGGAACTTTCCTCCCTGAAGGCTTGAGTGACATCAGAATGGGATGAGCCAAGGGAATCATAT
>NW_005871051.1:17108131-17158395 GCF_000147115.1 Myotis lucifugus | reverse complement strand
TTCAGTTTAGATGTTTAAAGCGCCCGAACCCAATGTAATACTGCTGAGTGTCTATTTGGTGTTACCCTAGGCAGTGGAAAGAAAAGGAGTATACTCCTGCATTCATTCATTAGGCACCTTACTATTTTCCAGACATGATACTGGGCGCTGGAGTCACAGTCTTAAATAAGCTGTGTCCGTTTGTCCTCCCAGGAGCTCACAGCCTGGTGGTCTGGATTCTAGTCCTACGTGTAATATTAATAACATTTGTGCTCTGTACAAATGACTTGACCTCATTCTGGGTCTGACTCCTAATCTGTAATATGGGGGGAGTAGTCTGAGACCCCTTGCCTGGATGGGCACCAGCTTACATGGCTAGGTACTGTTGATGTCATCCATTCAACTACTATTTGCTAGCATCCTCTATGGACCATACATGGTGACGGTATTTTGCAGATATAACATCACAAGAATGTTATCCTTTCCCTTGAAAAGTCCTGAGGGAGAAAAGAACATTGAGGCTGGAGACTGAAATACCACAAGGTGTAATGTTGCATTAAGGATCATGAGGCATAGGAAGGCTCAGGGAATAGTTCTCCTGGAGGAAAGCTAGGTGGGCTCCTAGAGAGTGAGAGGAAGTTATCAACAGATTAAGGGACTAGGAGGAGGAATTCTAGGCAAGGGAAGATCATGAACAAAAATCAAGACACAATAGGGAGGATTTTAGTTTTAGAGAATTATAAGCAGTCTAATGTGAAAGGGAGGTAAGGGGGTAGAGGAATAGAGAGTGGAGAAAGGGGGAGGGGAGAGGAGGGAAAAAGAGGGGAGGGGAAGTGACAGGAGAGAGAATACGGGAATATGGAAAGGTTTGAGAGGAAAAACAGAAAGGCAAAATGAGGACCAGATTATGAAAAACTTTATCCCCCATGCTTAGGAGTTTGGATTTGAACTTGGGGCAATCAAGTCACATAAGGTCTTAAACAGCAGAATTCTGACATTGACAGGGAGCTTTAGAGTCCAATATGTAAAACAGATATTGGAAGAAGTCAGAAAGAGCAGTCTAGAGATTGTTGGATGATTTGAGGCTTAATGGAAAGGATTTCCTTTCCTCTTTCCCTTCCTCCATTCCTTCTTTCTTCTCCTCTACCCTCCTCTCCTCACCTCCCCAGCTCTCCCCCATCACTCTCCTCTTCCCTTTTCCTTGGGGTGTTGGAGAAGCCATGGAAGCTTTGCAGAAAGGAAGGAATGCAGTGCGGGTGCTCCATAGCTCTGGACCCAACAGAAGTGGTTTTGTGACTGTATAAGGAGCTGGTGACATCCATTCCTTTTGAAATTCCTCGCTGTCAAGACGAGGCTCCAGCCCATAAGAAGGCAGGGACTGACTAGAAGTGAGTCATCATGGGTGGCACAGATGATACCAGATTCTAAGAATCTGAACTATGTGGCTTGACTGAGCACCCTTGACTGTTTCTCTTATTTCCTTGTGTGGTTTTGGCCCACAGGAAGGTGCCAGGTTTGGTCATATCCATCCTCAAACCCTGTAAAATACTTGTAAAGGGCCCTCTGAACTCTAGTTACTCTATAAATCTAAGCATAAAGACTTGAGCTAAATGGCATTTTCAGTCAAGGTATTTTCAATATAAGGCGAGTAAAACCAAGGGAGAGGTAAACCCAGATGCTCTACTTGAAAAAAGAAAAGTGTCCTATTATATAATTTTCCCAGATGAGTAAGAACATTTAGTGCCTAAATAATTAAAGGGCAAATACATTCCAGGCAGGTAAATTTTAACAGAGATTCAGTAGGAAGTGATGGTTAAGAGTGAAGGACTCCAGAGCCAGACTGCTTAGGCTGGAATTCTGATTTCCCCACTGAGGAGCTGGGTAGCCAGAACAAGTCATGTCACCTCTCCATAACTCAGTTTCTTCATCTATAAAATGGGGATAATAATAGTTCCAGTGTCATTGAGTTTCTGTGAAATTCAATGAGTTAATATTTCTAAAGTACTTCAAAAAAGCTCCTGGCACATAACAAGCGTTATAGAAGTGTGCGTTAAATAAAAATAAAGAAAATCACCTTTTCCTTAACAAATAAGTTTTTCAGAGATTAGTGGAAGGAAGGTTGAGGAGTTCAATGATGCCTTTAGATTCTGGATGAAGAAGACCTGAAAATAAAGAACTTTGTGCCCAAAGGTACATATTAGCAGATGAGGTTTCAGGATGTCTCTCTGTTATGTCTTCATACTAAAGAATCTGAACAAAAAAATCCAAAGAAGGAGCAAATAAACTTTTAAACTCTTAGACTGAAGTTAAATCTGTTTAGGTTAGCAGATAAGGAATTAAATTTCTAAAACTAAATTTGAGGGGAAAATGTTTGAGACCAAGAATTATATAGATATGAGAAGAAAAATTGAATAAAAATAACATTGCATTATCCATGTAACCCCATACAGGCAAACAACTGTAGGCAGACAGATGGTAAGGCTGCCCATGCACCCACCTTTCAGAAGATAAGGCTCTCTCTTCTGAACCCAAGCAGTATCTTTCAGGCATAGGACCTCCATGCTGGCTATATCGCCCTTCTGACTCCTCTCTGTTCTTCCAATGCAGGCCTAGATTCCCTGGCTGAGTTCCCCAAGGTCTAGTCCCTAGGCCTGGACCAACAGGAAACACCAATTCTTAGACCATGTTTACTGGCTACTGGAATAGTATGCCTTGCTCAGGCTCTGGACCTTCTCCTCTGAGCATCTTCTCTTTGCTTCAGAATTCTTGGATCCCCCATTGCACCATTGTTTCTTTTTAAAAATCTTTATTCTTGAGAGTATTACAGATGTCCCTCCTTTCTTCCCCATCACCCCTCTCCACCCAGATCCAATCCTGCCCTAGGCCTTTACCACCCTATAATCTGTGTCCATAGGCATTGCATATCCTATCTAATAATAGACAAACATGGTAATTGACCGTACCTTTGCTACGCCTCCCATTGGCTAATCAGCGCGATATGCAAATTAACTGCCAATAAAGATGGCGGTTAATTTGCATACGTAGGCTCCAAGCAGTGGAGCGAAGCCTGACGGCCCAGGGTCAGAGGAGCAGCGAGGCCTGACGTTTCCAGGGCCGGCGGAGCAGCGAAGCCTGACATTTCCGGGGCTGGCTCCGGCCAGAACTCTGCCAGAGCGAAGGCCTGGGCCCCGGGTGCCAGCAGCCAGGGGAAAGGAAGGCCTATTGCACAAATCTCTTCGTGCAACAGGCCTCTAGTATGCATATAAGATCAATTGGTTAATCTCCTCCCACCTCCCTCGTCCTCTTCCTCTGAATTCATCAGGTTGTTCCATGTTTCCATGCCTCTGGTTTTATTTTATTCATCAGGTATATTTTGTTCATTAGATTCCACATATTAATGAAATCATGTGATACTTGTCTTTCTCTGATTGGCTTATTTAGCTTAGCATAATAATCTTTAGGTCCCTTCATGCTGTCTCAGCAGTTTTTGGTCTTTATGGAGAAACCAGAGAGATAGTTGCAAGTTTGTAGCCATCAGTTCTCCTTAAACATCTGTTATTGAATAGCCTATTTCAGGAGGTCCTTGACATCACTACCCAAAAGCCATTTTCATGATTAATAGAGATAGACGGCTATGGAGGAGAGAATCCAACCCCTACCCACATACTAGTATACATACCTGATGCTTCTATCACATGCACACAAACACACATATACATTCTTCCCTCACTTCTGGGTGTGTATCCTTAGACAAGTACATGCCACTATTATTAACATTGATTTACTTATTTATAAAGTGGAGGAAAAATAGTTTCTGATCTAAACACAGGTTTTAAATGAATATAATAATAACTCAATGATTAATTAATATTTGCACTATATCTTTCACAACTGCTGTTCATGTTCAGCAACAATTAATCAAGCAGCCAGTCACTAAGAGGAGAATGTAAGATGGGTGGTTTAGTGAAGGGCTATGTGAAGACGGTAAGTTTTAGGGTTTGATAGAAAAAGTATTCTATCCAATCCATAGAAAAAAAGAGCCCTGGCTTTCTTCATTTTAAAATTGATTGGTTGGTTGGTTGATTGATTGATTGAATTTAGAGATAGGAAGGAAGGGAGGAGGAGAGAGAGAGAGAGAGAGAGAGAGAGAAACATTAATCAGTTCCCTTTCCTATGCACCTCTGTCACTTTTTGGTGCACACCAACCAACTGCACCACACCGGACAGGGTGCCCCTGGCTCTCTTTACCTCACTATGTAGTTCTTGGTTGATGTACAATAATTAATGATGGTAAATAAATATCAAGAAACTGACCCTAGCCCTGAATAACAATACTGGCTTAAAGAGACACTATGCAGATATTTTAACTAGCTTTGTTTTGATTTATCTCTGAACTACACACACACACACACACACACACACACACACACACACACAATTTTCCATTTTGAGAGAGCTATGTGTACTATAAAAGTAGGGGCCCTGGATAAATAAATAACCTATTTTTAAATATCAATTGAAAAAAATTCCAGATGAAATTCCAAATGAAGCCCCATGATTTGTGGGCTGTGCATCAGATAAAATAAAAATTCTTGATTGTAGAGTTCATTACCAAAAGGAGACTGAAAGAGGCTGAGGGGTCTTCATAAAGAATCTTTCTAAAAACATGCTCAAAGTCACTAATCACCCGAGAGATGCAAATCAAAACAACAATGAGGTACCATCTCACACCTGTCAGAATGGCTATCATCAACAAATCAACAAATGATAAGTGCTGGAGAAGATGCAGAGAAAAAAAGAACCCTCGTGCACTGCTGGTGGGAATGCAGACTGGTGCAGCCACTGTGGAGAACAGTATGCGTGTCCTCAAAAAATTAAAAATGGAACTTCCATTTGACCCAGTAATTCCACTTCTAGGAATATATCCCAATAAACTAGAAACACCAATCAGAAAGGATATATGCACCCTTATGTTCATAGAAGCACAATTTACAATAGCTAAGATTTGGAAACAGCCTAAGTGCCCATCAACAGATGAGTGGATTAGAAAACTGTGGTGCATCTACACAATGGAATACTAGGCTACTGTAAAAAAGAAGGAATTCTTACCATTTGCAACAGCATGAATGGAATTGGAGAGCGTTATGCTAAGCAAAATAAGCCAGTCAGAGAAAGATAAATATCATATGATCTCACTCATTTGTGGAATATAAAGAACATCATAAACTGATGAACAAAAATAGATACAGAGACAAAGAAGCATCGAACAGACTGTCAAACTCCAGCTGGAAGGCAGGGGAGGGTTTGGGGTAAGGGGGAGAGATCAACCAAAGGACTTGTATGCATGCATATAAGCATAACCAATGGACACAGACATGGGGGCGGGGGCATGGTGAGGGAATGTGCCTGGGGTTGGGGGAGGTAAGGGGGGCGGTCAATGGGGGAAAAAAGGCAACATATGTACTACTATTTGTAATACTTTAAACAATTTTAAAAAAGAATATTTCTAATGATGTTTAAACAAGGTTTGTTGTTTCCTCTCTCGCAGTTCTGTAATGAATAAGATTCTACTCTACCCAGAGGCTGGGGGATGGATGTTCACAATTTTTCTTAAACTTGAATTTAAATTTCCCATTTTAATTAGAGCATTAAAACTGAGAGCAGAATAGCTGTTATAAATGGGACTAAAAATGGAGTTAAGACTCTATCATTTATTGTGAGGAATAAATGAGGATAAAGTATGTAAAATGCTTAGTATAATACTTGTTACATAGATGCACTCAGTATATGATAGTCTTTAATGATCATAATGGTGATGATAAAACTATGCTTTTACATTTCTTATGCAAGGGATCTTTTTGTGCAGAGCAGGTGTTAATAGGCAAGAATGTGTTTAAAGTGAGTTCCCAATGACCTTTTCCATATCCAATTCCCTCTTCCTCAACCTTGAGAAAAATCAAAAGCCCACATTTCCCCTACAGAGTAAGTCATCACCAGCCTATAAAAATTAAATTGGCTTTATTGGCATGAAACACTGATAGCTTGGATGTCATCAGAGATTTATGGTCAGACTGTGAGTTGATTTATTTTTTCCCATTCTAGGACATGATTTTAGTCATTCAATATAAGAACTCACAACCAAAAAGAAAACTAGAGCCATAAATTTTTAAAGTAATTGTTTCCATAGCTGGCTACAAACTCCACAACTGTCTCCAAGCACAGTGTTTGCAGAATGTAAATATTTATTGTATTTAATTGAAACATTATCATATAATGGAATTTTTCCTATGGCCAAAAATGTATAGAAATATGCATAGCAGTAGCAAATTATAGAGACAGAAAGAGATCTGGATATGTCACATGCAGACATGAAGAGTAGAGACAGAGAGCCCACACTCCTTCAGGCTCTAGGTGGGTGACCTGGGGGGACACCTGGACCCCAAGGGTCTGGCTACCCAACCACAGCCCATGATTACAAGAAAACCTCTTAACTCACAGGTGAATCATGGTCCTGGTGGAGTGGTTTCTGAACCTGGGACTAAGCCAGTGAGAAGGTCAGTCTTAGCACACCCTCTAATAACAGATACAGACCCAAGCAGAGGCCAAAACAAATGCATTGCATCATCTTAGGTTATTATCCTATATAATAAATGCCTAATATGCAAATCAACTGAACAGTAGAATGACCGGTGGACCCACCGGTGGCTATGATGTGCACTGACCACTAGGGGGCAGACACTCAATGCAGAGCTGCCTCCAGCCCAGAGGCCCCAGGCCAGCCAAGGCAGGTGCCAGCGGGGGCTCCCCTCCAATCGCCCTGCCATTCGCCCCACAGATTGGCCCTGATCACCGGCCAGGCCTAGGGACCCTAGCTGTGCATGAATTTTGTGCACTGGGCCTCTAGTCTTCTATCAAAGCCTCTGACTCTTAGGAATAAAAATTGGGTGGGGAAAAAAAAATTGGGTGGGGGGTGGAGAAAGGAGGAGGAGAGAGGAAGCAGGCTGTAAATATGTTTGGCTGCAGACAGATCATTCTTTTGGAATCATATAGTCATTGAATACTGATGCTTAAAGGGACCTAGAGGATTACAACATTCATTCTCCAGCCTTCATTGCTGGAACCCACAGCATCTTAGGTACAGTGGGGCCTTGACTTACTAGTGTCCCGACTAACGAGTTTTTCGAGATACGAGCCGTCTCTCGGCTGATTTTTTGCTTTGAGTTGTGAGCTAAAATTCGGGTTACGAACCAGCTTCAGATACCCCACCGCTAGTTGGCGCAGCGAACGTCACAGTGAATGCCACAACATCAGCCCAGCATCACGTGTCTCACTCGTTCACTTTTGATTTGACATACGAGTAATTTGAGTTACGAGCTCCGTCACGGAATGAATT
Source organism: Myotis lucifugus (assembly GCF_000147115.1). Taxonomy (NCBI): domain Eukaryota; kingdom Metazoa; phylum Chordata; class Mammalia; order Chiroptera; family Vespertilionidae; genus Myotis; species Myotis lucifugus. The sequence goes on along the minus strand of NW_005871051.1, from coordinate 17,151,023 downwards.
AAACTCATAAGTCAAGGCCCCACTGTAGTTGAAAAGTTATTCTGTGTTTCAAGCCTTACAGAGATAGTGATAGGGACAGGAAGAACTTGTGTTTAATCTAAGTATTCCCAGGTGATAGCTTATGATTCTTGCCTATTGCTTTGCTAGAGATCTGTGAACAAAAAGGGTCCACATGCTAACCTGACAAGCTCAGGGAAGGCCTACATGATAGCCTTGCAAACTCAGAGACCTAAAGTAACCACAGAGGATGGTCTGAAATTAAAACGTTTTAACTCAAAGGGGTTTATGACAGGTAGTCAATCTTTACCTTAACTGAGTCTATTGTATTTTGCATCTATAACATACCATTGGTGTCAGGGTAACTTCCCTTTTTCCAGACCCCTCAGGGCACAACCAATGTACCAGAGCAGAGACTACAAATCCTCTAATTATTATTTTTATCATGTTAATTGTTGACTATTAACTTTCCTGTACCCACCTATGTAAAAGATGTATGTGTCTAACATTTTATTTTTCGTCCAATCCCAGAAGTCCCTCCCCCCACACTTTGCTTTCTCCTACCTTCCAAATCTATCACCAATGGATTTTATGTAACCCACTTACATCTTCCCTTTTGAATCTAATGTATAAAATAAGGTGCATTATCTTAATGCCTTGAAATTTTGCTTCCCAGCAATTGTCAACTGGTTGGCCAAATAAAATCACAAAAATTCTTTACAAGTTTCTTACACTGACAGATCTATAATTCTATTTTGTATATGTACAAGTCTATCCTCATTCACTGCTCCTCAGACAGTGCATATCTATTCACTGTATATCTGTATTGTTAAGATATCACTCTAGAATTATTTCTTTCATCTTTTTTTCAGGTAAAGAAACAGATAAGGGGCGGGGGGGGAGAGAGATTCAAACTATCAGTGGTATAAATTATTTTGATGATGGAGTTAAAAACCAGAATCTAACTTCCTTTATTCCTGGACTCATTACAAGTGTATGACCAAAGTCCTTTAATATTTCTCTTCCTCATAGCTGACTTACTAGACATTTACTCACTAAGAGGAACATTTTTCACATATTTATAGTTCTCTCCTATATTTGTTCTTTGTCTCTTCTGTTCAAACCAAGTAATCATCAAGAGAATTTAAAAACCACAAAATTTTCCATTTAATATCCCCATTAGAAAGCCAGTGGATTTCTTTTTTCATACTAAATTGATTTAAACTCAAGGTCTGGAATATCACTAATGCAGATATGAGAAAAGAGACAAAGGTGAAATTAAATCAAAATGAACTGGTAAGTCTCCAGGAATAAAGTATGGAGGCACACACTCTCAGGACCCCCTTTCCTCCTGCTACAGTGATAAAATCAAATTCTTTTGACTGTGGAAGTGCCGTGTTCTATCTGTAGTGTAATACCCACTGATCACTCATAGTAGACAAAGAGGGTTGAAGTTCTGGGACTGCAGTTGAGCTAAGTAAAATTGATTTTGGATGAAAAGGGGAAGAGGGTATATCTCAGTAGTAAGATATGGTGGGAAGAGGAAGAGAAGATCAAACATGAACTGTCTCTTGACCTTGAGGTCAAAGTTGAGGTTAGAGACATATTGACCATGCTGGATGATAGTATCAGAAAAGAAGATGATGGGATAGTAGTTTGAGGAATATCTACTTAAGGTAACAAGCAGTCACTGGAAACTCTTGAACAAAGGAATAATATGGCAAAAATTGCATTTGAGAAATATTAATGTGTCAGGAGTGTGTAGGAGAGACAAGAGGTTGCAAGCGGATACTCCAATGAGAGTACATTGCAAGAATCCTGGACTGAGGTGGTGAGAGCTTATAGTGGAGGTTGGCAAAGGGATCATAATAAAAATAATATAGCTCACTTTTACTGAGTGCTTACTACATGCTAATCATTGTGATAAGAGTTTTATGTACAATATCACATTTCATCATTACAATAATCCTATGAAGTAGGTATTATTATTATTATTATTATTATTATTATATTCAAGTGTGAAAATTGAGGCTTATAAGCTGCTAAGTAAAAGCAAAAGTAGGAGATGCATATTAGAGGGGAATCCTGAGGATTTGGTGAGCAGGCAATGTGAAGGAAGGGTGCAGAATGTTTAAGGAGCCTGGATAACTGGGATTGATATCTATTAGTGTCAGCAATAGCAAAAGTGAAGTTTTGGAGAAGGAAGAGGTTTTGTTAGAAAGAAAAGCAGTAAGCCTTTTTGCGCTATATGATCTGCCCATTATCTTAGAATTTTCAAACATTTTTATTCTAAGTTCCAAGCACATTTTCTCAGTAGGATCTCCTTCCCCATAGTATTTCTATAGTTTGGGAAACAAACCTGGTTGAGCTACCTTGTGGAGAAAATGGGGGTCCAGCAACATGAAACTAACACCAAACAGTGAAAAGAATCCAGGTCCTTGGTGACTTTCTGGTCAACCATGGAACTGGTTGAAGGCTCTGCTTTTCCCTACCTCTTTGTTCCACCCACAAACTTTCAACCATCCCAGGCTCCCGCACCTGGAGGAACAAAGCTGACTTCAGTTCTCTGCAAGGGCACTGTGTCATTCCCAGCGCTTGGATTCCTTCAAGTCTGGGAGAGTGGTACTTCTCAGAAAGACAAGGCAGTAAAAAATATCTTTGAGAAGGATAAGACTTCCAAGGGGGGGGGGGCGGGGGGCAGTGGAGCAGGCACCTTCCAAAGGCCACTGGGAGGAGGGGCGAACAGTTCTGACGTCAAAGAAGTTCCAGGGTCCTGACACAGAATTAGATAATGGCTTTTTCCCTGAGGGAGCAAAGCTCCCCTTGTCCCTAGGGTCTTGTGAAACTAAGGCCACTAGGGGAGGTTAACCATAGATGAAAGTTCTGTCTTAACATTGAGAATCTTCTCCCTGTTAGGCTTGCCTTAGAACACATGCATATGTGCAACACATATATGTTCTTATATGCTTCCTCTGGTTAGGGTTTAAAGGTAATTACTCTGTATCTTTATTCCCTCTTGTCCTTTTTTTGACCTTCCACTTCTCCTTCCTCTCGATTTCATTACTTTCATGACTTTCAATGATGGCAGATAACATTTCTATCTTCTTCTAAACCCAACAACTGAAGTCAATCACCCCATAATCAAGTTAAATAGCTATCTGGGGTGGAGTGGGGGTGGGGAGTGGCACGAGACGTTTTCTAATTGTCTGAAATGTGGAAGGGATTCAGGTTCAGTGAATAAAATCCCAAAATAACTCATCCTCAATTATGGTGTCCTTAACATGCCTTACAGGTGCACAGCAAAACTCCCCACACCACCTTCAGATCTCCTGGTAGTAAGTCCTCAAAATCCTTATTTTACTAGAGGATCTTGAAGGAAAGAGTCAAATCTGTAGTAGCTTTCCAGATTTGGGTATTTTCAGAGCAGCTTTCTTTTCTTTTCATATCAGAGGGCAGAATTCTCCCTTGCTTGTAGATCTCTACCTAATTTTCTGACCATGTAATCTTACTTTGCCCACAACATCTATGTCTCTTAAACAAAAGGTAGTCCTTCTTCATTAGTATGCAAATAGACTATTAGCCTCTAATATATGACTATTTTAACTCTCATTTGAAAAATTTTTATAGAATATGGCAATCAATCAACAAATTAGATTTCTCCATGACCAGAATGAAGTCTCCAGAAGGTCAAAGACTTCATATATTATGTCCCCTCCCAACCAATAAGAATGTATGAACACATTCCTAATGGTTTACAGTCATTTAACTGCCTCCTCCCTCATTAGAAACCCTTGGCATATCAATGTTAAAAGACTGGGCACCCTGCCCCAAAGGTGATGCATGGAATAAATTTATCTTTTTTAATTTCACCAGCTAAGCAGGCAAGTGTTGATGTGCCAACTGGTCTCCCCAAGATTCACTGGCCCTCCAACCACATTCTTTGGTGAGAAAAGGAGTCTCTTCATAAGTCCTGCCTACACAAAGGTCTGATTGTTAAGGGTCACAACAGTGACATACATGGTCCCATTTAGCTTGGAGAGTTTGTGAATCTAAAGGTTAATTTTTGATTTTTTATTATTTTCAATCCCATTCATATGTTTTTCCCTTATACGAAAGAGATGTTAGACTCTTGAGCTCTCAGAGAAGCATCCTTTTACTCTCTGGTTGTTGTTGTCATTGTCAGATATTCATCAGATTGGAGTCCGATTACTTGGAACTGGAAGAATGGAGAGAGTGCACACCCCTGTGTAAACACCCACACAACTACAATAAACCATAAGTGACATCGGCAGTCCTAATCTGAAATTTCCATGCCCATAGAGGAGGCTTCAGCTGTATATTTCCTTCTTTTCACTCTCTCTTTATCCCATCTTATCCTCTTCCTTCTCCCTGCCACTGCCTTATTCTGTGTCCTCACCTCATCACAACTACACTATTGAAAGGGTCTCCTCCAGGTCTTCCTTAATGCTCTGAATTGTACTGTCTTCTTGGGGCAGTATTTTTCTCCTTTTCTTTTTTTCTCCATCTCTCTAAGATCTCAGGTTATTTAGAAATTCTTGTTTCTTTTGCAATTTTCCCACCAACCCCACCACCATTCAAGTTTTAAAAATAAAATAAAAAACACTGTAGAGAAGGGCAAGTAGGAAACATGTCTATCCCTAACCCTTACCCATAATCAATCCCCCAAGATCTCAACTAACTAATGACCCACCCCTGTCCCCAAATTTCCTGCTGGGTCCCAGCTCTATAACTTTGCCTTTCCTTGAATAGAAGTCCAAACATCCAAATCTCTGTACCTCAGTCTGTGCCTGGCTATCCCCAAACCCAGTAGTACTCTCTTAAGCAGACATACTTAACTTACCTGAAGCACAAACACACACTGAAGATATTTCTACATCTTCTCCCTTAGGTCAATCTGAATTAACAAGGTGAGAGCAAGCAGGCTAACTTCACCCAGAACCTCAGGGTAGAGTAGGCAGGAAATTAACAGTGTGAGCCTCAATACTCAACCTTTGATTAGTGAATACACCTGTGGATCCTCAGTTCTCTTGCCACTTTGATCTGAAGCCTTCAGCTATGAATCAGCCTGGGAGAGGGTGAGGGTGCCTGGAAAGAGAGAGAGATACCAAGAAAATTCCACCAAGGTGTTGCCACCAAGCTGCGCAAACTTAACTACCCAGCACCTTGTAGCCTGAGAAATTTATCACTCCAAGACACACAGCCCAGAGGGTCTCTCAGGTCTTGGGTAAGGTACCAACAATAAGAAAAAGAAAAAGGAAATAGAGAAAATTAAGAAACTCCAGACTCTATGGAACATTCGCTTGGTAGAAGCAAACTAAAAATCTGTCATGTCTCTCTATGAATTAGACAGGACAGAAAAGTTTACTCCCTAAAAATGGAAAACAAATAAGCAAGCAACAACAACACATCAACAACAACAACAACGAAAAAAGAAACCTCAAATGTATTCACTTTGCTTTTGTAGGGTAAAGTGGGAGCATAAAGCATGAAAAAGGAATGTAGGCAGTAGCCAGGTTCTATTAACTAGAGCAGCGGTTCTCAGCCTGTGGGTCACGACTCCTTTGGGGGTCAAACGACCCTTTCACAGGGGTCGCCTAAGACCATCGGAAAACACATATATAATTACATATTGTTTTTGTGATTAATCACTATGCTTTAATTATGTTCAATTTGTAACAATGAAAATACATCCTGCATATCAGATATTTACATTATGATTCATAACAGTAGCAAAATTACAGTTATGAAGTAGCAATGAAAATAATTTTATGGTTGAGGGTCACCACAACATGAGAAACTGTATTAAAGGGTCGCGGCATTGGGAAGGTTGAGAACCACTGAACTAGAGAATTGATTAGAGGTCTTCCAACCTCGTTGAGCCTTTGTTTCATCACCAATATGTAACCCTAATAAACTCAGACACCCATGTGATTTTGTTCCAGAGAAGTGTCAGATTTAAGTAACATCCAAAAATTAAAAGTAATAAAGATGGAATTCCATTTATTACCTGGTATTCATGCCTCTCTGAAGAGAGTAAAGTGGATGGAAATGCATGGTTTTCAGAAACACTATTCAAATTCTCTTTTCTCTCCAACCTACTTTCTTATCCTAGTTACGCTGGTTCTGGTCCCTGGGGAAAATAAAAAGCTTTTCCTTTCACTCCCTCTTCATACACTTTTTTGTCATTTTCATTCTCCCTCCTCACCCTCCAAGTACTGTAATATATATATAGATCAATTTATCTTTTCTTCCAGCAGAAAATTATTCCTTCCTGTGAGAGCACATGAGGTAGAAATTGGACTAGCATTTGCAGGATTCTTTTTGGTGAGGTTGGAAAAGGAGTAGGTCTGTAAATAATTCTATATTATTGATTTTATTCCTGTATCATTAATTTTTGTTTTATACAATTAAATATGATACCTCTGATCTCTCCTTGCTTGCCTCACAAGTTTGTTGTGTAGATCAAATAATATCGTACATTCCTTTGGAAAAACCATAAATCATTATAATCAGGAATATAGTATTTTTATGTGAATCTATAGGAAAAGAATTGGCACAATTTTCCTTTCTGGAGGCTGAGGTTAAAAATTAGGGGGAGGAAAGGAAGAGTTTCTCTTTAAAATAACCATATATATGATTATTCTTCTGAAGATGCCAAACATATCACTACATTGCTTAATGTCGTTATCTTCCTTTTCTAGTTTCAACACTCCTAAGGACAGGTTTTGTTTTTGTTTAATTGTATCTCTATAAATGGAGTCCTCCATTAATTAATTAATTGATTAATGAATATTTGTCAATGAAATTAGTCATTTCCTCTCATATTTTTTTATAAAGACATCTTTCAGGAGTCAGGTGCTGGGTGTTAGATACATCATAGCCCTTTCCCTCAAACAGTTCACAATCTAGTGGGAGAGGCGAAAATGTGAACAGACATTTGAAGTCATTGATTCCTGATGGAGCAGTGTCCAAGGAAAGGGATGGGGAAGCAGCCGCTGTCACTGATGGCTAACCCAGATTCCAGTTCCTCTGTGGCGAGCCCAGAAAGAGCTCAGTAGCTGGAGTGGGCAATGTTTTTTGGCCATTCTTTGGCTATGTACATTCCCTCCTCCTTTGCCTACATCCTATAAAAGAGAATGAAAAAGGCAGGTCACACTTTCCCAGCTGCTACTGCAGTTAGAGATGTCCATGGAACCCAGTTCTAGCCAGCAGGGAAGTCTGTTGAGGAGCTTTGGAAAAATTCTTTCCTCTGATAGTAGAAAAAAGGAGAAGGAGAAGAAAACTAAAAAGCTTTTGCACAGCAATGTAAACAATCAACAAAATGAAAAGTCAGTCTACGGAATGGAAGAAAATATTTTCAAGCTCTGTATTGAAAAGGAGTTTTAATGTACAAAATATATAAAGAATCTGAAAACTCAATAGCAAAAAACTCACAAATAAATGATTTTTTAAAAAATGGACAAAGAACTTGAATAGACATTTCTCCAAACAAATATATACAAATGACCAAGAAGTATATTAAAGGGTGCCCAGCCTTGCTAGACATTTGGGAAATGCAATCCAAAACCACAAAACCTCATACCTGTTAGAATAGCTATTATTAAAGAAACAAAAAATTATATAGAGAAATTGGAATTCTTGCATACAATTTTTGGGAATCTATTGGTGTAGTCACTATGGAAAACAGTATAGCAGTGCCCCCACTTTAGGAAATTTGGGGCCTCAATCATGTAGCATTTGAATTGTCTTTGAAAGTGTGACTCCAGACTTGCACCTAACATCCTCATTTGCCACCCAATTCCAGGATTGGAAAATATTTAGGGTCCCACTCCTTTTAATACATATTTCCCCTCAGCTTAATTGCCACTTAATTACATTCTTCTAGTCAACATTTACTGAATGCCTACTATGCACAAGGGAAAACAATCTTTTCTTCAATACCCAAATTAGGGTTAAGGGTAGGTTTTGTGATTTTTTTCCCCCCAAAATGCCTATGATATTAATGGGATTTTAATGAATGTTTACTACTTCTTGACTAGTTTGGTGCCTGGCATCTGGTCTGTCCAGAAAATCCAACTGCATCCTTACTGCTGCTGCTTGGTAATTTCAGTCACTTTCCTGATCTGAATCAGAAAGAATGGAGGTGGATGAGTAATCATTCATCTATAACACGGTTCTGTTACAGAGCTCACATCTTCCTCCCTCTGGATCATTCCCCTCTGTGAAATTGGAGATGCAACTGTCCTCCCATACATTTCACTGTCACTCCGACATGATGACTCTGTATAGCCACAAAGGTGCCAGAGTTATTCCTTCCCAACTCTTGCTTCTGAGCCTGCTCTCCAAGACCATGGTGGTTCTGGGCTGCATGGGACCCCATGGATAAGCGGATAAGGAAGGGCTTAGTCACTACACCAGTTCATATAATCAGAGGTCTCCTGGGCAGAAGGACTCTGGAAATCTGATGGGCAAGCCTTTTATTGTGGGCTGAATGTTTATCTCCTCTACTAAATTTACATGTCATGATGGTATTTGGAAGTGGGTCTTTGGGAGGTGCTTAGATTTAGATTAGATCATAAAGATAGGAGCCTCGTGATGGGATTCATGCCTTTATAAGAAGAAGAGAGGGACCGCTCACTCTCTTAAGGCCCATGCACCTAGGAGAGGCCATGTGGGGACACAGCAGGAAGATGGCAGTCTACAAGCCACGCATTCAATCTGGCACTGCCTGGATTTTGGACTTTCCAGCTTCTAGAACTGTGAGAAATAAATGTCTGTTGTTTAAGCCACTCATTCTATGGTACTTTATTGTAGCAGCCTAAGCTGACAAAGACAGCTCCCATTATCAGTCAATTCCCTTCATGGGTGATAGGCACCCTGGGCTACCCTCTGCTCTTCATCACATCACATTCAGTGTTATTTACAGCACATGCAGGTAACTCATTTTACTGGTGAAACAGAACATGTGTCAGAGAGTCTTGCAAGTAGAATCACACAACTTCCTAAGCTCACCACTTTCATTCAGCTCCACTGCTCCCTCAGCTTAGAATCAGAAATTTTCAAAAACAAGGTGTTGGATCCATCTCAGTCTCAAATCAGGGATCCATAGAACAGCCTTAATGATGTCTTTGCATAATTGCTGGTGTCAGCTTTCAACCTTGTTCTCCATCCTGCACAAGAATGACAGAGCAAGAAAAATTAGAAGAGGAAGAGGCCAGCCCAGTTGGTGAGTCCCTATGTCTAGACAGGCTAATGAGTAAAAAGTGTTCCTCATGAAGGTCCTGAACCAGGAAAATAGCTCCATAGACTGATTCTTTTTTTCCCCCTGATCAGCCAATGCCACTTTCCCTGATCCCTATCCCAGGTTAAGTGGGGGAAATACCTCCTATTAGCACTTGGGACCCTGCTCTAACACAGGTCTTGCCTGCCAGGCCAGCTCAGGCTCCACCCCTTTCAATCAATGGGGCTCATTCAGCACCAAGGGCTCCATCTACTTCGGTGATGCCTCACCAAAGTTGGCCATTCAAACAAGCTCAACACATGGGCCCAGCAGGGCAAGATCTGCAGAGGGCCAGGATACTTTATTCCTCAAGATTTCTTCTTATATTTTTTAATGTTTCCTCCTATTTCCTAATATTCACAGAATCCCTTTCTCTCCAGTCACTGGTTCTGTCTGCAGGAGTCCCCCTGCCGAAAGTCATTCAGCCTCTGCTTAAAAACTTCTAGTTATGGAGAACTCATAATTTCTCATTCCCTCTTTGGTCAACACTTGTTATAATGCTCTTCTTTCTCTTCTTCTTTTTTTATTTTTATTTTTATTTTTTTTGCTTTAGAATCATGAATAAATAGAACATCTAAAATGGAACTCAGAAAAAAATCTACCTTAACCCCCTCATTTTCCAGGTAGCCCTTTTGATGCAGTGAGTTCCTGAGAGACATCACTGGGAGCCTTGAAAACTCAGCTCTTGTTCATGACTCAGTTTGTGAGATGGAGAAAAGAGGTCAAAGTACACCTTATATCTGTCCTTCCCTCCATACTCATCACCTTAAGAATTGCTTGCCTCTACTTTGCCTTGGCTTTCTGTCTTAGCTTGTTTTGCTACCAACAGTCTTTCTTTTCTTCTCCATCTAACCATCATTGTCAAAGTGATCATCCTAAAGACAGCTCCAGGCATGGCACTCTGCTGCTATAAAATCTCCAGTGGTTCCCCATTGCCTATCATCTGAACTCTTAATAAATTCTTAATATGAATTTGCTTTCATAAGGCCCATTCCAATCTAACCACAGCTTGACTTTCCAAAAGTGAATCAAACTGATTGTTGCTTTCTCTAGAGGGAGTCAGTGCCATTGGGGTATCTCCAGACTCTGCAGATCAGTTAGAGCAGGAAGTGACCCCATTACCCTGCCTCCCTTTACCTAACTACCTGACCTTCCTCTCTTGTGCTTTGGGTTTTCCTTTTATTCATTGAAGACTCAGAGCCAGGTGAACTCTGGGGTTCCTTATAACTCTGAAGGAGTAGAGGGAACAGAAACATAGACCTGGACTCTAAGTAGATAGGAAGACTGATGATGGGGTAAAGGATTAGAATCTCAGAGAATGAGGAATTAGCTGCAAGGAAACGAGGGAAGAGGGGAAGATCTTGGGAAACTTCAAAGTTGAAGGTTCTGCCTCAGAACCTTAGTGACATATGGGAATTAGCTGGAGACTTTGTAAAACACTGAATGAAGCCTGGGTCCTACTCCAGAGATTCTGATTTAGTGAACCTGGAGTGCAACCTAGTCATTAAAATTTTTAAAAGCTCCCTGGATCATTCAAATATGTTGCAGAGTTTGAAAAATCAACCCCAAGTGAAAGCCAGGCATGGAGGGAAAATGACACAATATTTATCAATGGGAGATAGGAAACGCTGACAAAACACTGTAGAACCTGCAACTCCCCCAGCAAAGGTTTTTCTCACCTCCTAAGGCCAGCAGCATCAGGTTCACTCAGGGAACCCTCCACGTGAGAGGACTCACTCTACCATTACTGCCAGCGCATGTATATCCATTCCTTCTGGCCCTGCTGTGCCGAGGCCTGAGTGAGCTCAGGTCTCTGCAGATTGTGTCCTCCCAGCGCACCTGAAAGCCTATTTATTTTTTTAGCTGTGCTGGTGTCCTATGTGGGTGAAAAGACTGACATGTCTATCAGGCTGGGCAAAGTCTGCCTCCTACACTGTCTGAGTAAACTGTTGAGGAGCACTAGAGAAGCCAGATGACTGCTCTTAGGAATGTTCTAAGAGAGGGCCTCTCATTCCAGTCACACTGAGCTGGGCCCTTTCTCAGCCAAGGGTAAGAACCACTAGCTCTGCTCTGGAACTGAAAGTAAGTGTGCTGTCAGCCAGCTGCTAATGGTCAGAAGATGGGAGCTGACTCAGAGAGTGAGGGTCAACGTAAAGAATGGGGTCAACACAGAGTGGAATCAAATCAATGCATTTTCACTTCACTGTGTAAGTTTCACATTAAAATCTTTGGAAAGAAGCTACCAAACAATTTCAGTTAAACAATTTGAAAAAATAAAGTGGAGATAATCACAATCTAGGACGAACTCTTGTTCTTTACTCCTTTTTGTGCCTTCTGGGCATGCCTTCTGCAATTTTATGCTTTATTTGGGGTATATGAGATATATGCCATTTTCCCTCCATATACACTAACCATTCCTCTCTACCCTGCCTTATACATCCTCAAATGTACAGATTGCATCCATTATCTCATGCTTTCTGACTTCTAGTTGGATTTAGCAAACGGTAAGCACCAACAGGAGATCAAAGCAAAGTGACACTGGGGTGTTTAATGTTATAGACTGCTCTATTTCTCTATTAAAGACCATAACCGCTATAAGGCTATTTTCCCTTTTCCCAGTAATCATTACTTCCCTCTCTTGCTCCTTCATGGCTCCTGGGTATGACTAGCTTGGAGGATACTGTACCATTCTTCATTACTGTTCTTAAATTATGTCTAAGTATCTGTAAGTAGCCACTTTCTTAAACTTTTCCTTTATTATTACAGTCATACTTGGACTATAAATGATACAAAGAGTATGTATGTGTTTGATGGTGATGGTTGGAGAACACAAGCTTGCTTAAGAATGAGTAGAAATTATCTCTCTAAGAGAATTATCTGAGTGAGGAAAAGCAGTTGGTCCCTATGCTGTCCTGTGTCCCTCCTGCCCAAGAGCCTCCTCAGTGATTTCATAATCACTATCATACTCTTCTCCAGTGAGCTCCTTTTTAAAAGCTCTATCCCAAGTCAGAACAAAAGCTCCTTTCTTCATTTCTCTTTATCTTAGTTAAGCCAGAATGATATTATTTGGCATTGCTAAGCATCAACTTATAGAAAACAAAGGTGTCTGTATAGTACACTGCTTCTTTGGTCCAGCTCTTCTACAGAGATGCCACATTTGGATTAAGTATGCAAGGATTTTATGAGGAGAAAAACCTTTGTGAAAGGAAATCAGGAAGGGCCTGGAGAAGGCTGGGAAGGCCTTCAGGCCATAAAGAAAATCTTATCCTGAGTGAAGGAGGGAGGGAGGGAGTGTTGAGTTGAAGTATCCTAGACTGCCCTGAAGTCTTATGAAGGTTTGGCAAAGCCATCTGGGAATCACTGAACCAAAATGAGCTGAAAAAGCACTCCCAAGATTCATAGAAATGGTGCATTCAACCCTTAGTGGGAAGAAACCTGTGGGAGGTGTGGCCTTGGAGAAAACAATGATGAATTTTAGAGTGCAGCATCTGAGGCCCTGTGCAGTAGGAGACATGGTCTTATGGCCACCAGAACTGTATTTGGTTGTCATGAAAAAGGCTATTGCCACATTATTACAGATCTGCCACTTTATCAGCCAAACCATGCCTTATAATTATGAAAGATTCAGTACATACTGTCGAGGTTAGTTTTCCTGCCACCTTGATTTCACCTTGCTGCACAGGCAACAAGGCCAGACTTTATGACAACCCTAGTATTTACACTAGCTCTGAGTAATAGAAACACTAAAGTTCTGAAAATCAAAGCATTTATTTACTTCTTGCTTCATTGTCTATTATATCCTTAATATTTTGTTAGTTTCTGTGGCCACCACAATAAATAAGAAACTGTTTCTGTTTTCAAGGATCTTGCTGTCTAGGAGAAAGGTGGAAAAAGATTTATATATTTGCAGTAAAGTGTTACAGGATTGCAATGTCTATATAGGCTGTGAGGGACTAGAACACAAAAGGGAGTGGTCAAGTCTACCAGTGGAGAGTAGGGAAGTCCTTAGAGAGAGGTTGAACTTGATGCCAAGTACTTGAGGGTCTCCCAGATGAATATGTGGCATAGAACTCTGGCAAATTGAGTTACAGAAATGAGTACTGAGGTGAGAAGTTGTTTGACCTGCTTGGGGAATCACAGCAGTTTGGAATGATAGTAATGTGATAGAAAGTAGAAAACACAGGAGGGATTAAAAAGTGAAGTTAGAGACAAGGCAGGGGTTAGATTGAGAAGGATATGCAAATAAGAAGTCTAAAATTTATCTATTGGGCCTTGGGTCATAAATTGAGCAATGAGATGATCAGATTTGTACTTAAGAAAGATTCCTCTGATAAAGAAGGGATTGAGGGCACAAGGCTAGAGACAGGGAAACCAGGTTGTTGGCAGCTATGACAGGCCAGTGAGAGATAAGGCCCTAATTGAACCAATGAGGAAACAGTAGTACTAGAGAAGGAATATGGTCAAGAAATGGTAGGACACAGCATCAATCATACTCTGTGAGTGATGACTTACGAGGAGGAGAGGCGAGGATGAGGAAAAAGTAAGGGTGTAGAAGTGATGCCCTATGGGATCTACATTAAAGAAAGAAAGAAGATACTGTTACCAACTGTGGCAGGCAGAAATCTAAGATGGCCCCAACACTCTTGTTCCATGGTACACCTGCTCTGTATAATCCTCTCCACTTGAGTGTGTGTGGGACCTGAGAATATGGTGGGTGTCACTCCTGTGATCAAGTGACATTATATGGCAAAGGTAAATGGATTTTCACAGACGTAATTAAGACTCTTAATCAGGTGGCTTTGAGTTAATTAAGACAGAGATTATCCTGGATGGGTCTGACCTAATTAGATAAAATTTTTAAAAGGGTATAAAACTTAGAGATGCTTTCTCTTGCTGGCCCTGAAGAAGCAAACCACTGAGTTCTACAGCATCAAGAAAATGAATTATGCCAACTTCCATGTGGACTTCAGATCAGACCCTGAGCCTTAGATGAGACCCCAGCTCTGCTTTGTGAAATTCTGAGCAGAGGACCCGGTAAGCTGACCCATGAAAACCATGAGATAATAAGTAATGAATATTCATTTAAGCAGCTCAAATTGAGGTAATTTTTATACAACATTAGGAAGCCAATACACTAATGAGTATCATGATCAAAATAATTTTTGGCATGTTTTTTCTTGTTTTCCAGGTGAATTTTATGAGCAGAAAGTATTATCCAGAGGTCATTTTAAAATCAATTTTAAATAAATATTATATTATTTAAGGTTCCACATTAAAAAATCTAATTCTCCTATAATCTATTACTTTCAACCTATAAATCTTATAATTCTGATTATGGACCTAGTGAGTTTAATTATCTTAAAGGGCTTTTGATTAATGTTTGGTCCTAGTTTCAAAGTCATTACAGAAAACATTCTGCACTGCATTGATAAATTTAATCTATTAGATTTCACTTAAAAGAACTTTGTCTGATAAATTTTCTCAATTACTTAAATGAATCTTATAAATCTAATAAATTAACCTTTTAAAATAGTTATTCTTAAGTTTTCTTAATTATATAAATACAATAAAAACTAAGATTTTATCCTATACTCAGATCTAAATTAATCATTCCATTACTTATTGTAAATTAAAGTTTCAAGGTTGATCTGTAATTCTAATAGATGAAATTCTCTTAAATGAGAATGTAAAAAACCAAAATATAAAATATTTAACTATAAAGATATTAATTATATGTTTATTATCTAAATTTTATACCCTTAATTCTGTATCCTTCTGGGTTCAAAGATGCTAAACCATGAAAGAAAAAATAGATCATTACAAATAATATTTGATGATTGAGCCTGCATTATGGCCAATGACAATGGCAGAATGGGAGGTCTGGAGATGCTGAGGTCCAAAGAGATTTCTCATGACCCCTTCTGCCAAGAGGAGACTTTTGTATCTTATCAAATCTTGGGCTTTATATATTAGAAAAATGGATTTTCACAACATCCACATTCCAGTTGTGAGTCATGTCATTACCTAATTTTTTCCATTGACACATGGAAGAATCTATAATCCAAGCCCTGGAGTCATCTTATAGCAAAGAATGGAGCTTAGACCAGGGATGTGACCTTTAGGTTGCTCTGCTACTGCTCATCCTTGGCAAGAAGTTTGCTTTCCACCAGTACCAACACCTGAGGTCCTGGGTGGAAGAAATGGGAAATAGGGGTGCCAAAAAGAAGTGTTAAACCAAAGGAAACTGGGTTTGGAAAAATGCGTAGATGTCTGGGTTGCTGTGTTTTTCCTTCAGGAACTGGAAATGCAGAAGACGCTATATGTATTAGTTGCAGACTTGCTAATAGGCCAGGCCTCATGGTTGAATTCCCAGCCAACCACTCAGCCTCACTCTGAGAAATAGTTCCCTTCCCCTGCCTCCACTCCATTTCCTTTTTTCCATGTGATTCTTTCCAAGTTGGTACAGACACCTTGGGTGGCAAAATCCATTTGCTCTGTGACACACACCCCTCCGCCTCTCCCACTGGCAAATACTTTAGGTTTGCCAGGAGCCAAATGAGCTTTGGGTAACCCCAGAGATGTGACTCCTTCTCGGAAAATGATCTCTGGTCTTAAAGTATGTGTGCCCTCAACCTTGCAGCCACTTTTTTTTTTTTGGTCTGTCTCTTTCCCTTCCCTCCCTCTTCTCCTTTTTGTCTCCTTTTTATCTTCTCTCCCTTTATTTTATTCTCTCTTACATGTCTTTCTTTTGCCCTCCTTCCTCACCTTTTTCTTCCCTTTTTTTTCCATTCTTCTGCACTGGGATATACATGTTTATGGATTTTTTTCTTTAAGGGGAATGGTGGTGAGGTGGGGTGAATATATATTAATGCCAATAAAAGTAGCTAACCTTGTGAGCCATAACTACATGCCAGGCAGTGATAAGCATGTGATATGCGTTACCATTTGATCTGCAAAACAATCTTGATTGATTGCTATATATGGTTCCCATTTTTCATATGCAGAATCTGTGGCTTAAAGAGGGTAATTTCCCCACACTTAGTAAGTGCAGTTTAATCACATGTCCCAGGAGGATGACTTTAGGATCACACTCTGAATCACTATTCCTTATTAACCCAAGGCCCATTACCTACTGCATTTGATTAGAGGAGTTCAACATTATTTCCCTGACATCCTTGTCCCTGGAAGCCAGACCTAGCCAGGTACCATATCTCTGTATCTTCCCCTGAGCTTCTAGACAGACCACATTCATAACAGAAAATCTAGAAATTATTTATTTTGAGGAGAGTGTTTATTAAATCCACACTAAAAGTTCAGAGCTCATATTTCTCATGCTTGTTGACATGTGTTAGGAAGTAAATAACCTGCTCTAGTCTAGTAGAGAGAAGTCATATGAAATGTTAGCAGGCAGGGTGAAAGGGAGTGGGAGTATTGGATGGGATGAGATTCAAAGAGTCTTGATAGCAGGGATATATCCTAGGGCTGGCATGTGGTCCCTAATGAATGAAGCGATTTCTTATGCAGTCCCTCTAATGCTGACTCTGGGCTTGGCCATGTCACTTGCTTTGGCCAACACACATCATAAAATGTGACACAAACAGAGGCATGGTAAGCCCTTGCACATTGAAGCTTTCCCTTTAAACCCAGCCAACGGGTAAAGAAGCCCAGGCTATCCCAGGCCACATAGAGAACTGAGGCACCCCAGCCAACAGCCAGAACCAAGGCCCCAGCCATGTAAATGAAGCCATTTAGGATCTTCCAGCCCCAGGTGGGCTACCCTAGGGGACACCATGCAGAGTGGAGATCAGCCATCCCATTGGGACGAAATTCGTGAACCACAGACAATGCGCAATAAAGTAGTTGTTTTAAGTCATGAAGTTCGGGAATGGTTTGTTTGGCAGTAATAGGTAACTGATACACAATCCTTGAAAGATATGTGCTGAATGATTGTTCACTGGGTGGTTTCCTACCATTTTCTCAACCTCTTCAAAGACATTTCTGAATTGTGGCACCCTTGTGTGGCACTGTCTCCTGGGGAAGGAGGGCTCACGAAATGAAAAGCAGGATAGAGAAGGGTTTCCCCAGTAACTCATGGTACCCTGGGCTCTTCCCAGCAATTCACAATAACAGCATACACATTATAAACCAAAGAGACAAAATCTGTTTTGGAAGAAGAAGCCCCTTTTACTTTTATAGGCCCTGAGCTGACTGAAAGTGCTGGGGCCGACCTGTGGCTGTCCTGACTGGTGAAAATGTCTTCCGTCTTTGCAAAGAGGACAGGAGACATATCCCCTCTAGTTACTCTATTCCCACTTGAGATCCCCACAAACGTCAAGGAGAGGTGCGAAGATGGGAAAGGAGCATTCTGGGGGTAAGAAAAACGTGCTTTGGAAATGCCCCCAATGACACTTTGAGGTCTATGCATGGATTGTCTGGGAGCTAGACCTTCAGGGAGATGGTGGATTGCTTTTGCGGGCAAAGGGAATCCAATCAAAAGGAAAACAGGAGCAAGGCTTGATTAATCAGCACCCAGCAATGCCTTTCCAGTTGAGTGGATCTCTTAACCCCTGACTATGAACAGCTAAGGCAGGAACCATATCTTAAATCATCTTTTATATCCAGGACCCAGCCCAGTGACCTCAGGAATTTCACCTCTTGTCTTTGCTTCCTCAACTGTGGAATGAGGAGGCTAAGAAAGCTACTCCCCAAATTCCCTTCTGATGCCAACTCTATGCTCTTCTACAAAAAAGTGTAGCCCCGTGTTTTATTTTATTTGTTCTGCTGGGAAAGGCCTGGTTTCTCTCCTAGTACACTAAAGAGTTAAATTGGTAAGAACCCTCTTCCTTCCTGATGGCTGCCTCAGGATGGAGGCTCAGGGGAATGGAGGTCAGGATGGAGAGTGGGGTCTGCAGCCTCAGCTCGCTTAACTCTAACTGGGACTTGTCACCAGCAGATTAAGAAGGAGAGTCTCCTCAGCGTGGGAGAGGAAAGAAGTCAGATGGAGTCCGTGCTGTGCTGGGACAGGAAAGTCACACACATATCCCACGCAGCTGAAATAACAAGAACCTATTGAGGAGAAGAGACACGTCACAGGAAATGGAACAAGCCAGCCCATAAACCAACAAGTTGGGAAGGTAAAGCCTTTCAGAAAGGTGGGTGGAGGGGCAGGAATGAGAAGGCTCAGACCCCCCAAATCAAATAAAAATTCTTGCAAGCACATGGCAAAGAATGTGGGAGTGGAATAAGAAAGTCCCCCAATGGTGGAAGGTCTTGAACCTGTGTCAGCAAAGGCAGAGAAAATAGAAGGAAGCAATGCAAGTAGGCAGGTGCAGAGAAACAGGGAACTAGAACTGGTGTCTCCAATTTCTCCTGCAGAGAGGTCCTGCAAGATGAAGTCATAAAATTCTAGACATCATTTAAAATCACAATTGTGATTTATACTCTGTCTGGTGCTTTGTGCTTTGCAGCCTATTTCATTTTATCTTTATAGTTGCTTTGGGAAATCAGAAAGGCAGGTGTCATCAACCTCATTTTCTGTGAGGAAATGAGGTCCTAAAATGATTAAGGGACTCACCAATGTCACTGAGCACCCAAGGGACCCAGAAGAGTAGAAAGTGTAACTAGCCTACAGAGGATCCCCAGATTCCACTCTTAGGTAGGCTTATCAATTTACTGCTTTTAAAAAATTACCACACTTTTGGCATGCCTATATAAATCTACTCATATGACTTAACTTTCCTTCTATTATAATTTTTTTATATAATTTCTTAAATGTGTATGCAACATTTATATGAATAAACACAAATTACATACTGAAAATCATTATGAGAGAGGCCATGATATTTGGAAAATGTCTTGTGAAAAAACAGTAGTTGAAATAAAAATTTAGTTCTTTGCTCCTTAACCTGCTTCCTCAAAGAGTCAACACTTAGTTGTAGGCTGGGAGAAATATTTAAATTCTCACCCTATCTCAAATGTTTCCTCTTATAAAGGTTTACAGGATTGTGCTGTCTTGGAATCACAGAGGTCACTAGTTAATTCATAGAATTAAGTTTCTATTTGTACTCCTGAAAGGGGGGTTGCTTGGCTGGATTTTCATCAGAAAATGAGCTACAATGTTTGATGTGAGGAGCCCAGAGCAGTGGGCTCTGCCACCCCCCAACTCATCAGCAACAGAGGAAGGGGAGAATTAGGGCAGGCTACTAAACCCGGGGAGTGTAGGAGGGAGGCTGTCAGCAAGAGGGAATGAAGCTGCCCAAATGTCACTTCCAAGTGAGAGGCACAGACAAGAAGGAACAAAGGCTTTTGGAGGAGGCTGTGCATTGGAGGGGTCTGGGAAATGTACACACTTCCCAGGAGTGGCTTGGATGTGTTCCCTGAAGGTGGTAGAGAAAGCAGAAAGGAAATCCCAGGGTAGAGATGGGGAGGTATGGATGTTGGGTGTGTGCAGGAAACACTGGTGCTGGCAGGGGTGAATGCTAGGAGCAGGGACACACACTGAGAAAGAACTTCCCATGTGGTGTGGGGAGTTCAGAGAGGTGCACAACCCTCAAGACTAGCATGGAATCAAGAGAACTAAGTGTTTATCCAACTCTGCCACCACTGGCCTTTTGCTTTTGGTCAAATCATATTCATATTCTCTCTCTCTCTCTCTCTCTCTCTCTCTCTCTCTCTCCCCCTCCCGCCTTCCCTCCCACCCTCAGTTCTATTATTTGTATAACAAGGAGGTTGAGGAGATCATCACAATAACTAATAAGTCTTAAGTTCTCCCTGTGAACTAGGCCTTGCTCCACAATCCTTGTTCCTGGGATTGTACCCATTTTATAGATGAGAGAACTGAGGCAAGAAAACAAAGAAACTTCTCTGAGGATGCATAGCTAATGAAGTAGAGGAACTGGAATAACTATACTACATTCTGATTCTAGAGCTCATGTTCTTCATATCCACTGCTCTATGTTGCCTCTGCAAAGTCCTCTGAAGTCAGCATTAAACTGAAGCATAAAGTTTAAATGAGCTGCCATCTCCTCTGAGTAAAAATAGGACAAATGACACTTTTACCTAAAATGTCATGCCTTTCTCCTCATGCAGCCTGGGCTCACCCCAGACTCCTGCCCTACCCAGGAGAAAAAGTCACCTGTCTGAGCCTGAAGCCCCGCCTGCCTTGAACTCCCGGGGGCTAGGAGGTAGGGAGAGGGGAATGAGGGCACTGAGTGACTGTCACTCCAGCCCCTGTAGAAATTCTGTTTCAACAATAACTGCTTATACTATGCCTGGCTTCTGTCTTTGTCATAATTGTGTGATCCAATCAGTCAATCAGACAGATCTGAGGAGTAATAATAAAAAGTGATTATTAATATGAACAAAGGCAATAGTAATGAAAATAATGTTTGAAGAGCCTTCCAAACAAGATAGGGGTCACAGAACAGAGAATGCTAAAATACTGTGGTCAGAGGTTACTTAGAGAGCATCCCTCTGAATCCCCTTCTATTTTTGATGAAAGGGAACTCAAACAGGCAAGTTCCCTGCCTGAGGTCACGAAGTTTGTAGAACCAGCAATCTGGCTGGGACCCACATTTCCTGAGTCTATTTATCCAAAGATCATGCTGGAAAAGATAGGCGTCTCCTTTTCCAGTTCTACAGGGGTAACTCCTGCGTTCCCAGGATACACAGGGTTGCTGGGTTGGAGATTGTGAGAAGTCTAGAACCACTGGCTCTGTGAGCTGAGAGGAGCCTTCTACCTCCGCATGGTCCATACCACAGCCTACAGGGAGTTGACATTTGACCTCTATGTGGTCGTGTCCTGAGTCCAGAGCAGTTTTCCAGTTTTGACTTTTATTCCCAGGGAAGAGGGGCTGCAGCCTTCACAGAGTCCAGAGGACTTTCTCAGCTCTTGACCTGTTAGGAAACTCAGACTGCCGAAAGATGATTTTCAGAGCACTTCTCAACATAGAAGTTTCACATTAGGCCCTGAGAATACCTTTTTCACAAATGAAAAGGCCGCATTTTTCCGGCCCCAAGCAGCCACATAACTTAGGCATATCAGTTTAAGTCACTGGGCTCACTTTTAGCAACTGCACAATAAATGGACAGAAAATAATTACTACCTTCCCCAGCTCCTGGGCTTTGCTTACCTTGGCTGTGCAGTCCCATATTGAGGTGCCCCTTCTCATTGGAGAGTCTGGATCACTTGCCCTTGCCAACTAGGAGATTCTTAGAAGGATCCCAACACCTGAAAAGCATACAGCATATGCTGAAATGTAAGTCACTTCTCTCTAGGTGCCCCACCCATCTCTATTTATATTTGATGACCTTTGACAAGTGCTTACTCTGTTTATATGTTTATACTAATCACTCTGAGTACATTCATTTAAGCTAAAAAGGAAACAAAATTATCATAAGATCACATATAGACCAAACTGTCTGGTAGCAGCTACTTGATCTAGCCATAAACTTCTCAGTGAGGTGAGATGTGGAGGCAGTTGGCCGGGACATATGTGCCCTATTTCAGACCTGTTTCAGCACTAAGCTCTGTTTTCATTAGCACTCATGGACATTCTTGTTCTCTGCCTTCTTCCCCCCACCTTATATTTTTAAATCCCAGTCTCATTTTCAAACAGGTAGAAGTCTTTGCACTGACTTTGGCCTTTCATTCCACTTCCAGGGAAGCTGACCAAGATATCTCTTTGTTTATTCCCACATGACTCTTCAAACATCCTCACCCACCTAATGCCTCCTCTGCCTCCCTGTCTCTCTTCTACCCAGATGCCAGCAGCTCTCACACAAAACATAGTCCAGTCCTACCTTGAATGATTTAGCTGCCAGGTCAGATCATAATGCTTTCCTAAATTAATAAAATCATATATTTTCAACGAATATGGAGAGTGTACTGGTGTTGACACACAGCCTGCTTTGTCTGAGAGAGAGTGTTCTCTGAAAAGATGCCCACTTCCCTGCTGTTCAGTGCCAACCTTGACAGCATCATGGCCATCTTCTCTGCCCCAACTGTCTTCATAATCTGATCCTCTTTCCCCACACACAGCACAACATTGAATGCATTTTTTTAGAAAAAGATAACTTTCAAGTCGTCTTCTTAGCTGGGCACAACGAGAAGAATGTGTAGGGAGCCAGGTTGTTAACAATGCACTCTTTAAAGAAATCAGTGCAGATTCTCATCTGCATGGCTCTGCATTCCTCATAGAATAAGGACCCTTGACTGAAAGAAACTGGGAGTATTCTCACCTCAGGGCAAGGCCTCATTATGATCATGCCTCGGAGCTCCCGGTCTTAAGCACAGTCCCTGAATGGCCCCCACCCCAAAAAACATTTTCAGTGAATTCTGGCCCCAGAGTTGGCTGCCCTGTGGGTCAGTCCTCACATCCTCCCTGGGCTGGTGAGGCTTGAGATTAA
Source organism: Myotis lucifugus (assembly GCF_000147115.1). NCBI lineage: Eukaryota > Metazoa > Chordata > Mammalia > Chiroptera > Vespertilionidae > Myotis > Myotis lucifugus. The sequence continues at coordinate 17,128,318 of NW_005871051.1, read as the reverse complement.
GGGAATATCTTTGTAGGCAGAGGGGAGCAAGGCTGGATCTTCAGACACTCAAAGCCAGGAAAGAGCCACAAAGACCTTCCTCTTGTCCACTCTCAACCTCCCCAGCTCCTCTGGTAGTCTGTAGACACCAAAGACCCAAAGGCCTGCTCAGCCTGCCTGCTCTCCCGGTTCTATGTCTCACACCTGTATTTGACCAGAACCCTCTCTGTCCCACTTTAAGTTACATAGTTCAAGCTGTGGGAATGGAGGCAGTTTCTGCCTCTTTAGTATCTGGGCCACAGCAAAGGTCAAGGAACTTAGGGTCAAGATCAATCACACTTACAAAACTGCCAACAGAAACACAAGAAAATAATATAAAATAATTTTAAAGAGGAGGGCTGGGCTCAGAATTACACAAGATTCCTAAGGGTTGGACAGTTTCATCAGGAGCTGTGTCCTGAAGGCAGGAAGCCATAAATAGTAGTTGAAAACAAAGGAAGAATGTGTTAGGGTGGGCTCAAGGAACATGTCAGGCAAAAGCAGGAGTGTAAGGGACCCGACACAGCCAGCTATGCAGGGACAGAAACTGGCACCAGTGAGAGGAGACATGTAGACAAATGTATGGAGCAGCAAGTCATTGTGCCCAAGGTAAGTGGTTCTACTTGATCAAGAATTTCTTACAGGGCTTTTACAGGTGCTACTCATACCAACTGACTCAGAAAGTCTGGACAAGCACCAGTAAGTGTTTGTTTATTTGTTAACTCCTCTGATAATTTCATGGACAGCCAGAGTTGAGACTATTGAGTTACTGAGTCTAAGATGCTGGATGTATAACTAAAGCTGGGTGAACAAAACAGATGTGATCCCTGCCCTCATAGTGCCTCAGAGCCTGGAAGAAGAGATAAACATTAAACAAAATAAACACTCAATTACAAATTGTGGTTTGAGCTACACAAGAAAAGGGTGAAGGATGTGTGTGTCACAGCAAATGGTGTGCCTCTCCAATTTCTGAGAGAAGGTACTTAATAGTTATAAACACCATAGAATTCAATTCCATGTAACCAGCTATAAATTGTGATGAAAACTTCCATTTGTTGCACAACAATATAAACATTGCAAAATTTAATCGAGATTTAAAAATTTTTAATAACAATATGGGCCAGAAACCATGAAGAGGATAAAAGAATTGCTCCAAAAAAAGTCTGAGAAAGAGAAAGGAATCAGCAGATTCAGCTTAGAGAAGAGGAAGCAGGGAATTAAGAGGCATGAGACATCTACTTCCTAAGTTTTCTTACTAATGAGTGAGAAACATCAGTTTCAGCTTCTTCAAGAACAGACTACATGGCAGTTGGAAAAAGATTATTTTAGGTTATCATAGCTTGGAGAGGCAATTTAAATCATGCAGCTTTGGAGATTGGAAAACAGTGATTGGGGAAAATAATCAGGGGACAGAATAGAGACCAAGGCATAGAAATCTCAGCCAGGAAACTTACCTGATGATATTACAGGTAGAATTTATTTATTTAAAAAATAAGACTTTAAAAAGTACCTATCCAATGTGCCTAACTTCTTTGAGCCTCAGTTTCCATACTCATAAAATAAAGACATCATTGGCAGGGCCCTTGTGGAAATTATGTAAAGCTGTATCTGTATTAAATGCTGGTTGGGTGTCAAGTGCTGGGTTAACACTTTCTTGTGCCTCATTAGGAAAGGAGTTCTTCTCATCAGTCAAGTATCTACAGGCCAGGCACGGTGTTTCAAGGTTAATAAATATCTGTTTGATTCCTCCCAACAAAGTAAATACCTTCAGCAAGGATAATTTTCATTTTCAGATAAAGAAAACTGAAGCTCAGAGAACTCTTCCAAGACCAAGAGATAAGAAAGTGGTGGAGCTGAAATTTAAATCCAGTTGGTGAGACCCCCCCCTCCCCCAGACCAGTGCCCCTTCAAATGATGATGTGGGAGAGAATGTGGTAGAATGTCAGGGGGTGGGGAAGAATAAAGACAAGAGAGAGATGAATCAGAAGGATAGATAATGAAGAAGAAAGTGAAATAGGATGAGGAGTAAGAGAATGAGAAAAAGCAATGTGATGAGAAAGAGAAATATAATAAAGGAGAGAAAGCTGAGGACGAATGAGAATGAGGGGGAGAGGGAGAGGCTGTCATTTGAGGGAAGGAGAGTCTGACAGTAGGTGATGGGCAAAGTCTGGTATTTTTCCAGTCTCACTGAGGCTTTAGTGGAATGCCCCCTCTGTCTGCTGACGCATGCATCTGCTTTTACAGTTCAGGGTGTTCTGCTTAGTTTCCTGAAGCCACGGCCCCTCCTCTGTGTCCCCCTCCTTGTTCCTTTTTTCCCAGCCTCTCCCAGGTCCCAAGGTTTGAGCAATGTCCGTGCTCCGGATGCCTCTGGTTTGCTCAGACAATTGCTTAATTGCCATTTAAGAGAACTGATGCAACTGACCTTTAACATGTTGGTTACACTAAGATCCAAACAGAGAAAATAGACATCCTTTCATGAATGGGAAATTCTTCTCACAGCAATTACTCCAAGAAGGAAGCGTAAGCAGGTGGATCATAGCCACGGGCCTAAGGGACAGAGGAATGGGACTGATTCTCTGGACTGTCTTTGTCTAGGGGCTGGTCAGAATTTTCAAGCCATTCTCAAGCGTCCTCGGGGCTTACTGAGCTTAAGTGAAGCTTCCCTTCTAGGATAAAAAGGGGCCAGGGATACCTAAATGATTTGCCCTTTTAAAGTTTTTAGAGTCATCCCAGCACCAGCTCCTGCTCCTTGGCTTGCACCTAGAGGCAGGTGGCACTTTCTCCACTATTCCATGGGTGGTGAGAGGAATATTTTATTATTGACACTGTTAGAATTAATTATTGATCTTCAGTCCTCTACAGACCATTCTCTCATAATGCCCATGCCCATGGAAGACTCATCTCAACTCTCCCACCTTAGTATGCCACAGCCCAAGTAAATCGGCCATGATGGGTCACGTAGCCCAACAATAGGGTCAAGCTACATTGTTGTTTTATTTCCAAGGAAATTCTCTGTGTACCACATCACATGTCCAGTAACTCTGATGACTCAGGCCTCAAATGTCAACTCTCCAGAAGGTCCTTCCTAATAACCTTCCCTAAGGGGACCTATTCCCTTTCCCAAGCTCTCTCTATGGCATGCTGCCTTGCTTTATTTCCTTCATAGCCCTTTACCTGACTTGATGTTCCTATTTTTTCAACCCAGGTCATCATATGGATAAAATTCTCCCACCATGAGCTCTCTGTCTCTACCATAACCCTGTGCTTAGAACAGAGTCATGGTAGACTTGCCATAATGTTCATTCAATACATGAAGGAATAACCTAGAAGTCAGGATTCCCCAAAGCCCCATTCCTCTTTCCACAGCCCTCTCCCAGCCTCAGTCCTTTCCCTAAAGGCTCTTCTTCCTTTTCCTCTTTGTCAGAGTGGAAAACACTAGGCCCTTAAAGCCAGCCCCTGGGGCATAATTCCTTCTCTACCACTTTCTAGCTGTGAACTCATTTATAAATTATCCAACTGCAACTATAAACTTGGTGACAATAGGGTTATTTTTTTTTTAATTTCTTTATTGGTTAAGGTATTACAAATGTGTCCTCATTTCCCATTAACCCCCAACCTCCCCGCCCGCCCCCCTCAAATGAAGTAACTATATGACTAGGCCTGGCATAGGTTAAGCATTTGATTTGTATTAATTGCCTTGCATTCTTCTTTCTCTTATCTCCTCTTTTTCCTTCCTTATAAATTAATTCCTTGCCTTTGTCTCAACCTTTACTCTCTACTCATAAAGATTCTACCATGATTATCAGCAGGATATGTGTACTTGGATTAGACTGAGTTAGGCAGGCATGAATGTTAGGCAAGTTCTCTCTTTTGAGAGGAGGAAAAGTTTAAGGCAGACTGTTCTGAGAAATGTCAACCCAGGAGGAAGGCAGAGAGAGAGGGGCTGGAGGGTAGGCCATCAGTCTGCCCAGCTGTGATGTTCGGAGCATGTTCAGACTAGTAGTCCTTGAGGACCTATCTTACTTCTTCTGGAGGCCTCTCTTTTGTTAGCCCAGCTGGTCAGGTAGGTTTGAAAATATTTATTGCATCAGCTGTGATGTGGAAGAAAGAAGCCTGGATTGAGAGTGAGGAGATTTATTTTCACCCTCCAGCCCTACACCTCCCAGTTCTGCCATTACCCAGCCCAGCGCCTAGGAAAAGTCCACTCACCTCTCTGGACCTCAGCTTACCCTCTGACAATTGAAGTGAGACTATCATGCCTTGAAGGTGTCTTCTGGCTCTGACATGTGATGGATAAATCAGACCAAAATGTTTTCTTCAGCTATTTTGGAAAAGGGAGTGGGAGCAGAGAGCAGTAGAAGCTTGGAGAAGCACGATTTGCAGGGTTTTTCATTTGTTTTGTCCTTTGTTTTGTTCTGATAACTTACTGATCTGCAGCAGATTGTGTTAGGCTGCAATTTGTGTTTTTGCTGCCCTGAGTTGGTGGTCTTGTACTAACGCACATGGCTCTCTGCAATTTCACCATCCAGCCTTTTCTCTGATGGAGGCTCTTCTCAGACACGTGAGAGCCGAGACAGACTCCTCAGAGGCGCCTGTAGATGGACTAGCCTCTTCTCTGCTATATTCATCTGAAGCCACAGCAATTCTCTCTGAGCCAAAATTGTTCACTAATTAATACATTTCACAGGGTTAATGGAGTGTTGGCACCACCACCAGCTTGGGGCAGCTCCCAAAGCCACAGGCCTTGCCCAGTGCCCAGAATGTGCCCAGCTTAGAGACAGTCCATGCCAGCTTTCCTCTATGCCAGCATCTCACCCTTCTCAGTTGAACCTGGAAACACATCCCCTTCCAGAATCCCCCAAAGCCTCTAGCTGTGTCATCCTCTCCTTCACCTGTACCCCTTTCCAAGGAAGCACAGGGCACAGTCTTGTGGCACCAGATCTATTTTTTATTCTCTCTTCTCTGGGTAGAATGATGGATGAATCCACTCTGGAAAACCCATTAGAGAAGGGCTAGGCCATCCTGCATTTCCATCAGGCCTGTCCAGGTGACTTTGAGTCAAGCCACTTAGAGCCATTTGGCTGCAGGACCATATCTGTGTGGCCTAGAGGAAAAGATGAAGAATTAGTGATACTCAGTGACCAAGCCCCCTTCACCATCCATCCCCACAGGGGATTTTTTTGGAGTTTCTTTAACTTACATTCTGTTGAGAAGCACCCAGTGCCCTTGATTGAACAGCCCACCTGCACTCTAGGTGGGGTCCTTCCATACCTGTCTGTGCCAGGGCAATCTGCAGGCACAGGTATTCAAGCTTCTCAGTGAGTGTCCCAAATTCCTGGGAAGCCAAGGAAGAGGTTGGAAGGATAGAGGGCCAGAATGATGGCTCTGTTTTTATATAGCATAGATTTGTCTAGGGGAGAGTTTGTTTTCACCTCACAATGGCTGGTGATTGGGCCTGCTGGCTGATGTGGTTCTTATCTTCAGATAAAGCCCCTGCTCTGCAGGCTTGGAAGATAAAATATTCAGCATTCTTAGTAAGAATCAGACCTTGTATTCATCCAGCCAAGTCTTTTATGGTAAAGCAATTACCTTCTTTCCACATGTCACTTTTACTACACCCTGTAACTATGCTTATCAGTGGTCTACTTATTCTCAAACACCCAGCCAAAACCTCACTTTCACCATGAACCATCTAGTCCCCCACAGTTCCCTGCAATGTCTTCTTTATTTTCTATTTCCTTGTATCATTCTTCAAATGATTATGGTGTCATAATTACCATTTAACTCATGTGTTTTTAATATCTTCATCTACTCTACTGAATGTCCATCTTTTTTTGCAGGACACTACACCTTGTATATCTTTGCATTCCCCATAAAGGCTAGAAAAAAAACTGACCACATCATAAGCTATTATTAAATATTCAGAGGCTTGGTACACAGATTCGTGCACTGGTAGTGTCCCTCAGCCTGGCCTGTGCCCTCTCACTCTCCGGGACCCCTCAGGGGATGTCGGATAGCCAGTTTCAGCCTGATCCCTACAGGCCTGATCCAGACAGGAGGGAGCCCAATCCTGTGCATTGAGCATCTATCCCCTGGTGGTCAGTGCACATCATAGTGATTAACCAGTCGTTCGGTCGTCTGGTCACTTAGGCTTTTATATACCTATATATCTATATATCTATATATCTATATATCTATATATCTATATATCTATATATCTATATATCTATATATCTATATATCTATATATCTATATCTATATCTATATCTATATCTATATCTATATCTATCTATATCTATCTATCTATATCTTTCTATCTATATCTATCTATCTATCTATCTATCTATATCTATCTACCTATATATATATATATATATATAGAGAGAGAGAGAGAGAGAGAGAGAGAGAGAGAGAGAGAGAGATTTCCTGGTCATGCCAAGACAGAACTACTGGCTTGCTTAGTAGTTCTATTTCATTAGATAAAATAATAAATTATCTTTCCACTTCAAGTTAGGCATATTTATCTCAGACTGGAGGCCAAATCTGGGTGAGTGACCCAGAGCTAGGAAGATGTTTAGATGCCAGATGGGAAAATCTTGACCAAGCCAATCAGGTGCTGTCAAGGCCTTCTTTGTGAGAGCACTACTGGCCCTGTGGACTAGTACTTTCTTCCCAGAGTGATGTTGCATGTCAAAGAAATTAATGGTCTTAGCTTGGCTGACTCATTTACTGGGAGCAATGGGTTCATATGGCAACTCTTATTTTGGCCCATATCATGCCTCCAAAAAAACAAAAAACAAAAAAAAACCTTTTTTCCCAAACTAAAAAGCATTAAGAATTATAACTTTTTATTTTCTTGGCATCATCCATTGACCTACATCTGGTTTTCACTAACATATGCTTGTGATATTAAAAAATGCTAATAAAATATGATGCCAGAGTAAAAGAGAGAGACATTTTAAAATATCAAAATATGAAATGGCCACCTAATATACAACCTCTTCATGGGTTTTTACCTTCTCTTTGCAGCCTGTACTAGAAATAAATTGACTCTTTATCTCTAAAATACTTCATTCAGTGCTCAAAGCAAATATTAAATTCTATTTATATCATAATACTCATGGCATTTCAGAATATATTTCTTCATCAGAATATGGAGTTGGACTAGACATTATGAAAGATTACCTTAAATTCTATTATTTTTTTATTAAAGTCACTCTCTTACACTTGCTAATCTCTCTTTTATCCATTCTTTGGCATGATTTGGAAAATAAAAAGCTGAATAAGGGTTTTCTTGGGGATAGAGCCTATGTTATAAAGGAAAAAACAAAAAGAGAAGTATCATCAAATCAATTCCATTAGCAGGGTAGAGAAGGGAGGTTGAAAATTATGTTATATGCTTACTGGAATTGCAAAATTGGCAACATTGGCCTAGAGCCCTGCACACATGACTTCAATGCCTTATCACCAAGATTAATTTTCCTCCACACTGAAGTAGCCCAATGCTTGGGGAATGAGGACCAAAGTGAAAGAAGGGAGGATGGTAGAGAGAACTGAGGAAATGACTCCCAAACTTGGTCTTAGATTTGTAGACTTGCAAGCATCTAGACAATGCATGTTGCAGAAAAAAATTTCAAGCTGATCATTGTCAACCAAGACTCAACAACTAGAAAGAGTCTTGGATCTGCTTTATGTCTCTGACTCTCCTCCTTTGGAAGCAAATGTCATGATACAGGAGGCAGAATAGTCTAATACAACTTCATACCTGAGTTGCACTTCAATTATAAGCCAGGATCTGCCATGAATTCAGATTTTGGCAAGGTCACTTCCCCTCTCTGGACCTCAGAGTCATATCAGTAAAATGAGAAAATGGACTTAATTTTCAAGATTTTTCTCAAGTCTTACATTTTGCTTTGCCAGGAACAATATTGTCTATTCAGCCAGAACTAAAGGGTGGCGCAGAAACAGAGACAATGCTGACTGCTCTCTATCACCTCACCCCCACTTCCTGTCCCTCTGCTTAGTCAGACAACTCATCAGACCTATTTCCTAGAAGATTTTTCTCTTATTTTAGAACTTATGGTGGAAAAGTCAGGGACTACGTAAGCTCTTTTCATGAGTGATATCATTCACAGAGACCCCTGTGACTTGAAACCTTTCCCAAGAAAGTCCCTGGTGACAGGAATTCAGAAAGTAATAGACCCATGAAGGAAGTGGCTATTCTCAATGCAGACCACTATAGAGCCAAGTAGATCTCCTGAGAATAATAATAAAAGAGAGTGTATACCACTTGAAGCACACAGCAGCTACTATAAATTAAGTTTTCTCCCTAAAGATTTAGGTTTTCCAGAAGAGAAATTGTCACTCACTCAATTCCTTGTCATGCAGTACCTAAGAAACCTGAAGAACAGTATCAGGAAGGGCAGCAAAGAGTGAGGAACAAGTTGACCCCTATAATCTCATGTTTGAATGTAAACATTGACGCAGAACTAGAGCACTCTGATTCCAGCCTTAAGCATTTTTGTAAATAACATAATAAATGATTCCTCCACTGTATAAGAGATCAGAAGAAAATGTCCAACCTGGACCTCCTGGTTCATGGGTCAATTCTCAATGACCTGAATCAATGGCAAAACAAGGTTACCATCTCCTGCTCAATAGGGTTATATGACTTAGATGCTAGACTCCAGTAACCAAGAAAATATTTCCCAGGAGAAGGGTCAACACCCGTTTTTATAAGTTCAGAGGTGTGTTGTTCTATTGAGGTCAGACATTGGAGCAAACTAACTTCTTTGCCACTGTTACCTAAAGGAGAGAATGTCTCATGGGAAATGTTTTGTTGAGCCCTATAACCTCATCAAGATTTTCTTCAGGAATAGGAGAAGGGGAAAGATACCCATTTCTAGTTAATAATTGAGGGTTATTTAAACCTACGATCTGAAGAAAGTGATAATGATTTCTTTAATACAACTAATATGAATTCAAGAGAGAATGTATACCTTACAGGTAAAAAAAGAACTATCTTGAACTATGCTTATCAAAGCCACTCACCTGGAAAAAACTAGCTGGTTGTTGTATCATGTTTTTCTCGCCAAAGCATTGGCTCCCATCTTTTTCAAGAGGCCTTCCTTCTATAATCTTATGTTCACTGATGGTGAAAATGGTAGTAACTGTGTAAAATGAGCAGATAAGTACATTTTTTTTCAGAGTGAGTTTAAAAATGAGGACACCTGGATTTAGGCTGCAATATCCTACAATCTTCCTGCATTACTGATAACAGGATTATCCTGTTTATGCAGATAGACAAGAATACAAAAGGAGGAAGAAAGGGGAAAGGTTGAGGTCTTCTGAGTTGTGGAGAAGTGGATGAGGTACAGCTGGTGGATATTTCCTAGGGAGCTCTCCTGGGAAAAGATGATGTGTATGGCTATGCCCCAGGTTTCTGATAACCCCTCTTTCCCAAAAGAGGCCCAAACTGTTACAACACGGGCTGGGAATATGTGTGATTCAGGGTGAGGCCTGCAGGGCCTAGAGTTGGAAGAGGCCTCAGAGATCTCCTGACCATGTCCCCCTATTTATTTATTTTTTTTATGTGAATGTTTGAAGATTTGGAAAGTTACCTGATTTTCCTGTGATCACAGAGGCAGGTAACAAAAGCAGACATTGAACTCAGGTCTCTCTCTCTTTTTAAAAAAAAAACATGTTTTTATTGATTTCAGAGAAAGGAAGGGAAAGGGAGAGAGATAGAAACATCAATGATAAGAGAGAATCATCGATCAGCTGCCTCCTATACGCCCCTACTGGGATTGGGGCCCAAAACCTGGGCATGTGCCCTGACCAGGAATCCAACCTGGACCTCCTGGTTTTTGGGTCAATGCTCAACCACTAAGTCACACCAGCCGGGCAAACTCAGGCCTCTTGATCCCCAATCCAGACCACAAATATTTGAATATTCCCTTTTGTCTCTGTGCCTTCTCTTCTGGGGAATTGCCACTATTTGTCTCTATTCTCTAAGTGCCTATGTCTTACGCCTGCTGACTGCATCCCAAATATAATTGACTGGAGCAGAATGGACCCCTGAATCCAGGGCAGTGCATCCATGAGCTAGGGAAAGATGTGTGTTCTGAATCTAATATTAGGTGAACCAAGCATAATCTAAATCAGGCAGTCCTATAAATATGGACAGGGAGCCTCCTGTGACAAGAGTTAACAGAGGAAAGCCATTAAGGGACAACAGAAAAATGAAACAACTGAGCAGGACAACCAGAGAAGAGGAGTGATTCTCCCCCCTCCCCCCCCCCCCCCCCCGTTCTATGTGAGACCTGGTTGTATTTCTAACACCAGAATGATACTTCAGCATATTCTCTTTTTCACATCTCTGGCTTCCCCTCTAAACCTAGAGTAGGTCCTCCTCCATCTGATTAGTTTTGCATGGCCCAGATATTTGCACTTGCTTTCCCAGCCTGCCTAGCTTCTATAGCAAGAGGAAGGCTTTTCCTTATAAGATGGGATTCTTACCAAAAATAGAAAGAAGGGTGCACAAAATGACACATGTCTACCATAGTGTTCCTAAGCACATTGGGCATTTCCGGTGTTCTGTTACAAAATCCTCTACTTGGCTCTATCTCTTTCTCCAGTCACAGTTGTGCCAATCAGTAACATGAAGGCTTTGAATAGCTTTGTATAGGTATAATTCCTCAGCCTTGTGCTTCATACCTCTCACATCTTGCCCTGGCATTGTGGGGTGCAATGATGGTGAAACCTGCATTTCCCTGGACCATATGCACACTGAGTGTGTGGGAAAGTTAATGTGTGAGGACCCACTTTTGATCAAAGCAGATAAGAGGTGATGGATAAATTCTTCATTGTGTTCCCTAGACAGATACTTCTGAAATACATTATACAAGATTCTATCAGTACCAAGCACATATCCTTCTATTGCTTTCCATCTTTCCTCATTTCACTTCCCCTGTCCTTTTCTCCTGCTCCCTAGGACCACCTGCTTTGTCTTACACTCTATTCCCAGGGATCCCAGGCTAAAGTACTTAGAAAATTTATGTCTTTTGACATTTTTAATTAAGATAATCATATGTTCTTGATGTTGGTCACCCATAGTCAACATGAATCGTATGTAAGTGTTGTTCTGATGGTTAATTTTATGTGTCAACTTGACTGGATCACCAGTGGGTACCTAAACATTTGGCCAACATTATTCTGGGTGTATCTGTGAGGATGTTTCTGGATGGCATTAACAATTGAACTGGCAGACTGAGTAAATTGGCAGATTGTCCTCTGCAATGTGGGTGGACCTCATCCAATCAATTGAAGACCTGAACAAAACAAAGGGCTGAACATGAGGGAAATCAAGCTGAACAAGAGGGAAATCATCCTGCTTGAGGAGCTGGGACATTGGTCTTTTCCAGGTTTTAACTGCCACTGAAACATGGGGTCTTGAGCCTGCCAGCTCTCAGACTAGAATTTATATCATCAGCTCTCCTGGTTCTCAGGCTGTCAGACTTGGACTAGAACTAAACTATTATCTCTCCTGAGTCTCCAGCTTGCCTACTGCTGATCTTGGGACTTTCTAGTCTTCATAATCACATAAGCCAATTTATTATAACATCTCCCTCTCTCTCTCTCTCTCTCTCTCTCTCTCTCTCTCTCTCTCTCTTTTTCTCTCTCTCTCTCTCTCTCTCTCTCCCCATATATAATGTAATTGTCAGCATTCTTTACAGAAACAGAACCCATAGGAAGTACAATCTGGAGAACCCTGACTAATACATTGGAACACAGCTTCAAATTCAAATCACCTTTTCTAGAATTAAGTTTGGCTGAATTTTAAGAGTTCTAACATACCAATAGCCCATGACCTTTTCACAGGGTAGATAATCCCTAAATGTTCTACTTATTCTCTACCATTAGTTTGGGGAGAGACAAAGAAATTCAGCTAGTAAGAAGCTAAATGTCCTCTCTTTTGTATTGTCCATTTCCCCTTTGCTACAGCTTTATGTAAATCAATGATTGGTTGCCATATTGGTTTCCCAGGGCTGCCAAAGCACATTATCACAAACTAGGTAGTTTAAAACAATAGAAATTCATTCTATTACAGTTCTGGAAGCCAGGAGTCAAAAATTAAAGTTTTAGCAGGCCAATATTCTCTCTGAAAGCTGTTATTTCTTGCTTCTTCTTAGCTTCTATTATTTGTTGGCAATCCTTGGTGTTCCTTGGCTGTGGCAGAATAACTCCTATCTCTTCCTCTGTTTTCACATGTTCTTCCTCCTTCTGTGTGCCTTTGGATTGAAATATCTTTCTTCTTAAAAAAAAAAGTCATTGATTTAGGGCCCAACCTAATCCAGTATAACCTCATCTTAACTTTATTATATTTGCAAAGGCCCTATTTCCAAATAAAGGTCACATTCATGGGTTTTAAATGGACATGGATTTTAGGGAAACACTACTCAACCCAATGGGATTGTTAAGGACACTTAGGACACAATTGGCCAGTCTCTGCACCTGTTGAGGTGAGAACAGCATTGTGATAAAATGGAGAAGAGAGGCTCAAAAAATGCAAATGGACCAGTACCTACTTGACGATGATGGTGGTCATAATTCTAGACCCACAGGAGTTCTGAGGCTGGCTTCATATTTAGCTGAGGGGAGGCAGTCTTAACAGATTTTAAGGAAACATTTCATGTCCACCCAGGATATACAGCTCCTGCGATCCTGACTAACATGTCCTGATTTCCCCCTGGAGGGTACTCCTTGTGTCAGCTTCCTAGGGGGCAAGATTAATAATGACTTTCTATTTAGAAAGGTTAGAAGTAAATATTCTCAAATAAATGAGAAAATAGGTAAACAAGGAAAACAGTTAGCTTTTAAGAGTAAGTCTTGGCTAAGGCTTAATGGAGACTATGAGGAACATTAGAGAACCTTTCAGGGGAGGGAGAAGCTTGCCTGAGAGCCAACAGTGACTTTATGAAAGAAGAGCTGAGAACACCAGAAGCATGTCTTTCCTCTGTGAGACTTGAACATGTCCTTTTACTCTGGGAATCAGCTTGATTGGAGGAGAAAAGAATGGAACCACCTCATATCCTATTGTTCATGGTTCTGTGATTTGAAATTGTAACTCTTTGAAGGAAAAGACCACATTCCTCTTATTTGCCTTTGGGTCCCCAAGTCTTAGTTAATAAATGAAACTTCGAAAAATACCTAGCAATTTTCATTAAATAAATTTTGGAGATAAGTTAGTTAGATTGAAGAGAAGTTATTTATTTTCAAAACACAAACTGGAACCCAGGAATTATGTTTTTCATAGGGGTGTGAAAGAATATAAATGGTAGAACATTGGATATTTATTGAGCAGACATTTATTAAGTATCTACTATGTGGTATACACTGTAAACAATGTTGAGAGAAAATGACATACAACTTGTGGCCTATGCTTCAATCTATTAACATCTAATGATGGAAATAAGCTGAACAGTCTCAGTATAATTACTGAACAAAAGATTAAAAATTTTAAATATAAGGTTTTGTGTGTGTTTTTTTTAAAGCTCCTATAACATTTGTATGACATATAAAAGGGAAAAAGTTACTCTTGATTAGGATAATCAGAGAACATTTTGTTGAGAAGTAATGCATTATCTCCAAAAGCTAGTGACCATTTATAATATTAGACCTTAAAATACCTTGGAATCAATTATTTTGTAGAAACATCTAGATTTAGGGATGACTTTTGAAACATGACTACTACTTAAGGCAATGTCCTCTTGAAAAGGCACATAGCACAGGTTAATTTGAGCAACATTATAATCTTGAAATGTGCAGCATATCCAAAAATCATGGCCAAGGCCACCCATTTCACTCGGCTTAGGGATCATCAGTTGTGGTATCAACTTAGTGTCTGAAAAATGATAGTGAAAACTGTTTTGGAATGAATTGGTTCCCTCCAGTGTCTTCAGTAGCATTCAAAGAAAACTGTTGGCCCTCCCTAATTCAATTGCCTGCTTGGCTGTACAATCTGAAACTGATGCCGAAAGGGAATTTCCACAGAGAGCTTACAGGGACCACCCACCCTTCCGTAAAGCCAGTGGAAATTGTTTAAGATCTGGGACTCTCCCTCAGGAGCCACAATTAAATTGAGGCTTGAAAGGACCTGAATTCCACTTCCTAGACCATGGCCAGAATAGTCAGTGGAACCAAGGAAATTAGAGCTCAAGCATTAGCCAATATGCCTTCCACTCTTGTTCATTGATTCTTTTATGCACCTCATAGATATGGAGCACTTACTACCTGCTCGGTGCTATGTGAGAGGAGAACCAGACTGGAAGAAACAAATAGACTATACAGAGTGATTGGCATATAATATGATCACATGTCACTCTTTCAGTTACAGGAGACCAAAATTCAACTCAAACTGACTTAAATGAATAAGGACATTCACTGAGTCATGTATAGAAAAGTTCAGGCATAGCTTAACCCAAGTGTTCAAAGAGTATTACCAGAAAATATTCCCCTTATCATGAAAACTCCAAGGCTAAATTTCAATGGACAAATTTGAGTACTTTACCTATCTCTGAGCCAGTATGGGATAAGCTGATTGGTTACATATGAATCATGTGATCTCACCCAGACTTCATGTGCCCTGAGAATGGGAAAGGAATCATTTCTTAAAGGAAAATAAGGCTTATGTTCCAATAAAAGTAGAAAGATAATTGCTTGGGAGGAAAGAACAACAAATGTCCACTGTGGAATATAACAGCATTTTAGTCGTGGAAGATCCTAGAGCCTTAATAGGGACTTTGAGGTTTTCATTATATTTATGGGTGAAGCTTCCACTGAATCACCTACTTGTACTCTCTCTGCATCATGCTGCCTAATACCATTGTGACTGGGAAAATATATCAACCCTCAATTTCAAGTTCACAATAAGAAGGGATGAAACTCAAGTTCATCACCAAAATCGGTTTCCTAAAGTCCCAGCTTGCCTCTAGAATGGCAGGTCAGGAGCAGCTACTACCACCTCAAGGTCCAAAGTCAAAAAAGGGGATCCCAGCCAGACTGGGCCTTTGGGACTCCATATACTAAAATCCTTTCCTGAGCCTGACCTCACAGCCTTACTTTTCCAACTAACACATGGGGCTATTCTCTCATATCCCTTGCGTCAGATGTTAAAGTAGCCTGTCTGCTCTCACTCCCTTATTCCAATTTCTTTCTCCAAACATGAGCCATTTTTTCCTTATCCCTCTTGGTACAATTGCATGTTTCCACCCAGAGGAGTGAAGTGGTTTGTTGTTGTTGCTCGTGCTTTTCCCCGTGCAGTTACTTTAACTGCAATTTGATGTCTTCAAGCATTGGGGAGGGAAAAGACATATATAATCAGAAAAGTAAATAATGATACAAAGTTCCTATTACTGAGGTTTTCTGGATGACTGTCAGAAAAACAATAGTACTCAGAGAACGGAAATGAGCCCACACATTGGAGCATGGAGACAAGGAGCTGAAATCATGGAGCTGGGCAAAGCCAACTCAAACAGCAGGAACTTATATCTTGTTCAGATGAAAGAGGAGGACACTCGGGTGGGACAGAAGCCAGGGATGGCATTTCTGGTGACTCTCAGCAGCCTCACTTCCCCATGACACTTAATCTGTTCAATCTACAAAGCTGGAGTGTGAGCTTTGTGCTAGCAGCTGGGATGCCCTGCCTATGACCTCAGAGATAGCAAGACCACCCAGTGCTCACTCCCTCCCCCATTGTCCGATCAGCAGTACCCACCCTTTGTGATCTCAAGAAAGATCTGAGGACTGGTGTGATGGTGTTCTTCAGGCATCTGCGGTCCCACGTGGGAAAATTTCCCTCGTTGCTTCAGCATTCTTCAGTCATTTCAATTAACCACAGGAAAAAATCCATCAATTTGCAAAAGGTAAAGTTCAAAAGGGCTGGTTCCATAAATTAACTTTGTAGACAAATTCAGACTGTTCCCAAAATCTTCCCTCACCCTGAGAGATCAGAAGAAAGTGTATAATGTAAGCAATGGTCTACCCACAGACTACTGACCAACCCTGAGTTCACAGATGAGCTTTTGTTTTAAATATATTTCTTATTGATTTCAGAGAGGAAGAGAGAGGGAGAGATAGAAACATCAATAATGAGAGAATATCATTGATCAGCTGCCTCCTGCTCATCCCCCACTGAGGATTGAGTTCCCACCCTGGGCATGTGCCCTGACCAGGAATCAAACCGTAACACTGAGCAACACCAGCAGGGCACAGATGGGTTTTGTCAAAGTATTGTGTTTTAAAGGTTGTTTCTATGTGACCCCAATGTAGAGTTAAACAGTGGAAAATTCAGCTAAATCTTCTGATTTTCTTATCATGAGAGCTCAGGTCTAAAGATAGGCACAAGGCGCTCACTTAAGGAAAATTCCATTTCATTCAGCAAGGACTTCTTTGGCAATTAGGAGGTGCCCATACTGTGCTAGTTTCTATGAGCAGTAGAGAAAACATTTGTGTTCTGACCCCCTACCCTCAAGCTGCTCCCAATGTGGTTGCTGTGATAAAGCACAAATATTGTAGTGGAAGGACAGTAAATGCTGCAAATCTGCAGAAACTCCTATGCCCAGAAATTGAATACAAATCAAGCAGATTGAAGATATCCAGGGAGACAGTTAGATTTTTTTTTCCTCTTCACCAGGAGGCCCATTAAACTGTGTTACTGGAGAAGTCACTGTGGACTGAGCCTAGCTTAGGAACTGGGGGTTTATGTGTGAAGAAAAAACCATGATCCCATCCAGGAGGAGAGTATATTGTTTTTTGGTGATGGAGGATGGAGTAAGAAAATATATGCAGATTGGGAAAATATGAAAGGAAAAAAATAGCTTGCATATTAGAAATATCTTGAGTAAAAGGATGCTGGGGTGGGTGCTGTGAATGGTGTAGAGGACATGAGGGGGGGATGAGAAACAGAGAGAATTTGGGAAGATTCCTGGAAAAGCAAAAGTAGAGTTAAATGTTTGAGTTCTGTGGAGAATGTGGCTTGGCAGAAAGTGGAGGAGAATATTCCGAGGCTCGGAGAGTAGCTTGTGAAGAGGTAGGGAATGCTATGTGTATCACGCACACTCCTGCCCCCATCTCACCCCCTTACTCCTTCATCTTCCCTAGGAGGTCTGGCAGCAGAGGGTTGCTTTGTCCTATTTTGTCCTTTCTCTCACCCTGACCTTCACAGGAGGGAAAGGGAACAGAAGTGGATGGGAGCTTGGAAGCCAAGCCTCCAATTTCATGCTGATGTCCGGCTGGGGAAGGAAATCATGAAACCTAATTGCCCTCTTAGAACAACACTGGTCCGATTTTCCCATGAGGTATCAGAGGGTATTGAGTGCAATTGGTCACAGGGTCGCCAGAGTTTAATGTCCGTGCTGGCGCTGGGTTCCTGCATTAATCTACCCTGGCAAGTGAGTCTGCCTGATCTCAACCAGTAGTCTCAGTCTCATGCCAAACTCTGAGACCAATCTTAGTTTCTGGCAGTGGTCAACTTTTTGTCTACTCTTGCTGTCTTGCTACTGGTCCAACATGACTATGGATCTCCTTTTCCTCAATAATCAAGTTCTTGCCATTTCCTGATCAAACCTCTGTCTTAAGCTCTAGGTGTTTGTTTGTTTTTGTAAGTGGCTTCCCTGTCTTGTGTCTCCATCTGCAGTGATTGAGGTCCAGGCTTGTTTCCCAGTCTCCCCAGGGAACCTGCCTTGGAGCCCAGTCTCATTAGCAGCTGGGATGCCCTGCCTATGACCTCTAATTCAGTCCCTGCCAGGTCATCCCTGAAGCCAACTTTCTGCCTATTATTACTGATTGCCTATTCCTTGGACCTCCAGTGATCAAAGTGTCAGTTCTGCCTGAAAATACTCTGGATTTTAGTATCCATGCCCACCTCAGCCAGTGGTGCTCCTACCCTCTTGCCTTTTGGAATAAACTCAGATTTATAAATTCATATCTCATGACGCTAATATCTGGCCTTACTTCCTATTGAGTTTCTCCAAAAAGAATCTGTCTGGGGTGTTGATCCCAGCTTACATAGGTTTTCCCACTCCATTGGCCAAAGTCTGAGATATAACAGCGAACCCACTATATCAATATTGTGTCTTTCACTTCTCAGATACTCAGTCACTACAGGACCAAGTTCAGCTGATCTTGACACCAGGCAGAATAACTCTTTGGCTTAATTAACTTAGAATCAACATAATTCTTGATGTCTCCTCAAAAACCTACTAAAATTTGTTCTAAAATTGATTTGTTTCTTTGATTTTTTTTTCTTATTGAAGTGAGTTAAATGAAAAGGGGAAAATGGCTGCAATCCATGGACTGTCTTGGGAAGAGGTGGGATGAAAATTCTCAGGATCTCATAGCAATTCTAGGTCAGAGAGAAAGGCTAAGAAATATGTAGAAGAAAAGCTCAAGGCATTAATCCCCATAGTTCTGTTGTCATGACAGTCTTATAACATAGAATTCCCTCCCCTGGAATGTGAGGTAGACCTAGTGAGCCTCCTTTAGCGAAGAGAATATGAAAAAAAAGTGATGGGATATCACTTCTGAGATGAGGTAATAAAATGACTGTCTATTGTCTTGCACTCCTTTGCTTTCTTCTGGAAACCAGCTCCCATGTTAGGAACTGCCTTTAGAAAGGCCCACATGGCAAAGAACTGAAGGATACCTGCCAACATAGAAGAACTGAATCCTGCCAACAACCGTGTGAGGGAGTTTGGAGATGATCTTCTAATGAGACCACAGCCCTAGCTGATACCTTGTCCATAGGCTTATGAGAGACCTAAAGGAAGAGGTACTCATATAAGAGGTACTTGGATTCCTGACCCAAAGAAAAAGTGAGATAATAAATATTTGTTAGTTAAAGCAGCTAAATTTTGGGATAATTTGTTATACGCCAATAGATATCTAATACAAGCTTCAGAAAATGGGATTCTATGAAGAAAGAAAATTTGGGATGCAGATAATTTAAATAACTTCCTTCTACCCTAAATCCTCCAGTTCCCCATTTAATTAGACTTAGAGTAAAGCCACATTTATTTCATAAATATATATGTAGTGTGTGACCTTTTTGTGCCCGGGACTGTGAAACATTCCACGGAGGATTCAGAAATTAGGGCCCTCAGGGAACTGAGGGAATAGCCATAAGCCACAAAAAAATAAAAAGGAACCACGACATAATGATTGTGTCACTAGTTTTCCTGTCTCCCAAACTCATGAAAATCCCTCTTAAATTCCATGAAAAACAATATAAAAGGAAGGCAGAAAAGAACTGCTATTATAGGGTGGACTGTTATGAAGCAGCCTGAATTCATTAGGACAGAGACCAAAAATTGGCAGGAAGGACCCTGTCTGCAAGTATGCTTTGTTTTGTCAACTGTATTAATTTGTGTAATTAGTCACCAATATATCAAATCAGGATATTTCACATAAATACAAACTTCCTGGCTTGTCTTGAAATATCCGAAGATCTGGTCAAGCTGGGGCAACACTCCTATACTGGAACCATTGCCATGCACAAAATAGGCCCCTTTTTTCCCCTCTAGTTTGGACATGTGCTATTTATTTTGCCACAGTCCCCACCCAGCCTACTTCACTCATTTAAGCTGGGTGGCATTTCTGTTCACATATGATGCTTTAAGCCTTCTCTCTGATTCTTTTTGAGATACAGAGTTCTTCCCATCTTCAGTGGCCCCATAAAACAATAGCCCTAATTCTTTGTCTCTGGAAAAACCCCTTGGATGAAATCTAATAGTTAGTCCATAGTAGGTGTTTGATATTTTTTCCCTTACTTTTCCACTATTCTTTACACAGAAACATTTTTTAGAACCTAATGTAAATAACAAGTGCAATATACTTGCTCATTGAAATTGTTTGGAAGCCTAGAGTGATTATACAAATTCCCCTCCCATGTCCCAACCACTGGTTTAAACTCGGAAATATTATAGTGAACAGAAAAAAGTTCAGCTCTTATAGGGGGTATGGGCTTCCTGATAAATGAAAGATTAATACTGCTTTGAAAAAATGTAGTAAAACAATGAGATGACCTTGTTAGTCCCTGCAGATATATGAGTCCATAAGAATCCCCCTTAAGCTCACCCTTTTTCCTTCATTCTCCTTTGTCCTGGACCTAA
>NW_005871051.1:17077739-17107824 GCF_000147115.1 Myotis lucifugus | reverse complement strand
ATTTTTTTTTTTTATTTAAAGACGAGGGGGTTTTCTTTTTTTAGCCCCCCCCGGCCCCCCCTTTTTTTTTCTTTCTGTCCACATGCACATTAGACTCATGGTCTGGCTCTGGCATCTGAAGGATGGCTCCCAACCAACGGACTCTAGAGGAAACAGAGGCTGAAGCCTGGGAGAATCTTGGCCAGAGCCTCAGCCATGACCTCAGACCCTTCAACTGCACCTGAGTACACATTTCCAGGGGAGATGTGTTCTCCACAGAAGAACAGCAGCTCTGGCCCATGGGGTCCCTGTGAGATCACCCCAGCTGGTCTAAATTAGTGTGTGTGACATACATACACATACACTTTTTTAAAAAATCCTAGCACATACAATCTTTATTTTATTTTTTATCCCATACTCTGACCTTCTGCTAAATCAACTTTTTTTTTATGACTTTCTCTTCTGCTTACTTAAATGTTTCCGTATTGAATGTGCTGAGCAGCCAGCACATTCGTAAAATCATCCAGGCAAGCTAAATTCATTTCCTAAGCCAGCTTCATACCTGAGCATAAAGAAGGTATCCTACCCTCAAAAATGAACTACTTTCCTGACAAAGAAATACTTTCTGTCACCAAGAGAGAATGTGTTCCATTTCCCACTGCCCTCTCCTTTGTCCCTCTCTTTTTCCTTTTCTTCTTTTTCTCCACTGAATTTCATCTTTCAATGAAGTCAGATTCTAAAGCCCAAATAAGTGGAGGAGGTTTCGTGTTGTCTCAGCTGAATAATCCTAGCTCACCCAAGTACACAGTGTTAACACATAATGTTTGCACATTAAGTTTGCTGACTTCTGGACTGATTTCTGTTTCTCTCCCTCTCTCTCCTTACAAACCAAGGGCTGGAGATAGAAAAGAAAGTTTGAATCATATTGACATCACAGAGTAAAAAAGACTGGTTTCAAGAGGAAAAGGCGAAAACAAGATAGCTAGCCATCTCTACATTTTTAAGTTATTTCTTAAACTTTTTACTTTTGAAAGCCTCTTATTCTTGAAAGACTTTTTGGTACTGTGCTTCAAACTCCAGTGTAGAACAAAAAGCATGCACATGTGTACAACTATGTAGCCTTACACTGATGAGCTCATGTTTATTATTCCACATTTTCTAATGATTAAGGAGAAATTAAAACTGACCTGGAGATAATGCTCACCCAATTTCATATCTAAAAACAGATATCTAAAGACAAATCTCTCTTTATCAATCAATATTCAAATAAAAATAATTAAAACCATACTTGAGCATCTAAGACAGAGGGATTTCAGTGCAGAGGATTAGTTAGCCAGGTGGTGGAAGAGTTGAGAAGTCAGACAGGAGACAAGGAGGTAAATCAAAGGTAGTAATGGCAGGATGCAGGGGCAAAGGAGGAGACGGAGTGATCAGAACTCAGAGGCTAGGGCCATCAGACAGGAGCTGGAATCACAGCACAGCTGTCTAGTAGGATCCAGAGTCCAGGAAGAGAGGCAGCTACTACTGGAGAAACCACCCAAGACAGTGAAGGTGAAGGAGAAAAGCAGGGCTTCTCTCTTCCTTTCTCCCTCCCATCTCCATCCAATGCCTCCCACGAAATGAGCCCAGCTGGAAGCCAGCTGATCGGGAAGCCTGGGAAATACAACCTGAATATCATTAGACCTCTGAGGCACTCAGCAGAACAGAGGAACAGGAGAGATGTTGCAGAAGACAAACAGGCTCAGGACCCACTGCTCCCACTGACCTGTGTCCCCAACATCTGCACCAAGCCATTGAATGAACAGGATGTAAATTCTAGAGAGGTTAGCGATCAGGACAACAAGGAAAGGTGCCATGAGAGTAAAGATCAAGTTCACACCCAAATTCAGCTCTACCAACCTCTAATCCTGGGTACTTTCCCCTTAATTATTAGGGCTGCCACCCTGTCTAGTTTGTGTGTCCAATCCTAGCATGTGTGAAATGCAATGAGTTCTAGGATGGGAAATTACTGCAGACCCATGTCAGGGAGCATTAAAACCAAAGTTAGGCTAGAAGCATGTTTTCACATGGAGGCACAGGCATTTCATCTCATTTTCTACCAAGAGCAATGACTAGTCACTTAAGAGGACACAGGGCCAGAGAAGCAATATTGAAAGATATTCTCAGATGGCCCAAAGGCTCTTTTAAAGCTTTTTCAACAATCAGGCTTTGCTAGATATGTGCCCCCCCCATTTCCACTCTCCACCCCCTAAGGCTGGCACAAAGCCTCTAGCAGATAGAAGCATCAGAAGACTGCTCTGTTCAGAAAACCTCATAAAAGAGCCATGAATTTGCTCATAAATAATCCACTCACGATGGAATTCAACAAATCACAGCTAAATCCTCCTTTTGGCAAATGTTTCCATCGTAATTATAACTGTATTATTGCTGGTATTACCAAACATGTCTTTCTCTGTCCTTAAAAATGGAGGAGGAGGATAGAAGCAAAACTATAATATAAACAGAAGGATGGAAAATTACCCCAGGAAAGTATAATGGCTAAACAATGACTAAGGGGGCTGGGAAATGTATGCATCAACACAGATCCATGGGCGTAAACAGTGTGGTGGGAAGGGTGATGATGTGGGTGAACTAGACAGAGGGGGGCATTTAGGCTGAGGCAGAGTTTCCTATCCCTGGCGGCAGTCAAAGGCGTCATTAGGAGGATGTCTGAGAGAGCTGGGTCCTTTCACCTTGGTCTTGGAGGCCCTGACTGGTCAGGGAATAGACACAACTCAAACAGCCCAAACATTTTATGATTCTCTTAATGAGGCTGGGAGACAACAGTTAAGCAGAATCTGAGGCTGGGGCTCCTGTGTCAAACAGCTTTGATTCATGGCTCTGGTCCACCTTTTCCTTGTTTGGTCACCTAAACAAATTCTTTATTCCATTAGAACCTCAGGTTCCTCATCTATAAAATGAGATAATCCACTCAGCAAATATTTGTTGAATATCTGCTCTGTTCCAGGCACAATCCTAGGCCCTGGGGTTACAAGAGGGTGGAAGGTTGAGGTGAAGGGAGAACATCCTAGTTCTTGAGGACTTTATATTCTGGTGGAGGAAGTAAGATAATACACAGATTAATAAATAAATAGAGAATATAGTGGTGGCAAATGCTACAAAGAGAAATAAAGCCAGGTAAGAGAAAGCGAGAGTGATAGCAGAAAGGTGTTAAATATATAATAGAGTGGCCAGCAAGGAACTCACTGAACAGGTGACACTCAAACAGATCTGGAAAAGAAATGAAGGGGAGAGAGCCACAAGGATATACATGGAGAGGGTGTTGCAGGCAGGAAGAATAGCAAGTGCAAATACCCTGTGACTTCAGAGCTGTGTTATACGGGTTTACATATTATTAGCACAGCTCTTGGCACATAGTAAGCATTTAATAAATGTTAGCTATTATTTTTAATTATAAACGAGTAGCCACAAACCAAATTTTTGCTCAAGGCTGAGCAGTAAGACCATTGAGAGGATCAGTTACTCCTCTCAGGTTTGGAGCCTTGTTCTTCCCCTACCCTACATCACATTCTTTTGCTTATTAACAGAGTGTTCTCAGCTTACAGTTACTAGTATATGCAAAATAAAAAGGGGCATGACATATGATACCCCAAACCTCAGATAACCAAAGGGCTGTCCACATTTTTATCAGATGACTTTATACCAAAAAAATGTACTTTGCTAGTTATGTTTTATTCACTCTGTTATCAACAGGAGAGCCATGTGGGGCACACGTTGGCATCAGATGCAAAACATTCAATTCCTAGTGATGTAATGTCAGACCTCTCTGAGCTCACAGGGTTGTTAGGAGGATCAATGAAGACTGTGGGGGCCCTTTGTGAACCATACAACTGCATTTGAGTACTGTTTTATGATAAAAAGTAGAGTGAATCTTCTGAGCTCACAACCACGGTTGTGGTTGGGACATGGCCCACCCACATTTTAGATGACTAGGAGACACAAGCCTGAGACCAACACTTGCCTCAAGAAAGTCACAAAGCCAATCGGAGTCACAAAGGGACTCTTCTGTTTTTAATATTCCCTGGGATGAAAGTTGATGACATTTGTTTAGATTGGCATTGACAGGGAATCATTCTGTTGTGGATCCAAGTTGCTTAGAATAGAGTTGATGATCCTGCCAACAATCTGATTAAAACAGGCACACACTGTAGGGGATAAAAAGGAATGGAGGATTTCTCACACTTTTCTTCTGATATATAGACTAAAAAATTAAAGCCCAAGGCATGACATGGCTTCATTCGACTCAGCCTAATGCTAAGATGAATAAGGTGTTTAAGAGCTACAAATGAGAGTCTTAGGGTCCAGATTAAGAGAGACCAGTATGTTCACCTCAGTGACAGTTCATTATTTTAGAATCACTACATTTTAGAGCTGAAAGAAATAAAGAGTTCTCTGCAACTGAATCCTTCTAAGTCCCAAAGTTAAAAAGATCAAATAGAAGTTATGGGGGATGCCATAGCCAATTTTGCTCAGTGGATAGCACGTCAACCTGAGGACTGAAGAGTCCCCGGTTCGATTCCAGTCAAGGGCACATGCCTAAGTTGTGAGCTCAATCCCCAGTAGGGGGTGGGCAGGAGGCAGCCAATCAATAATGCTCTCTCATCATTGATGTTTCTATCTCTCACTCTCCCTTCCTCTCTGAAATCAATAAAAATATATTTTTTAAAAAGAAATTATGCAAAAAAATCATTGCAGCTTCACCCTTTAAGGACAGTAAAAGCCCAGTAAGAGCACAGGCTGTTATTGGGCAAAGGGTATTGGGCCAGATAGGAACTTCCCCTGAAACTCAATTTAGTAATAATTACTGGCAGAAAGGGGGACAGAGGAGAATTTAAAAAAATCATTTAAAATTCTTGACAGTCTTCTCAAGTTACTTTCAAAACAGCAAACATATTATTGGTTTCAATTGGGTCAAGTGGGATTGGTTCATTGTCAGAAGTTCAAAGAGTGGCTCAATGAGTATCTGACAAAGTTGTCAAGGAGCTCTCCACCCAAGTTGGGTATCCAATGGAGTTGGAGGAGGACATGGTAGAGTGGAGAAGGCACATATAAGAGAACTGGTCTCCTGTTCAGAAGATGAGAAGGAGGAGAAGATGATGCCAAAACATAAAATACCACATTTTCCAAAAGCCAGGTACAATTAAGGCTAGCTATACTGGACAGGCAGTGTGGCCATGGTGTGTCTTCCATGAATGTATTTCATTGAAGGAAGTCAATGTCATCTAGATCTTTCCTATGTGACCTTCTCACCATCTTGGAAGCATCTCTAGTAGATAATAAATGGGCAATTGAAACTTTAGTAAGCCTGAGTATTCTGAATTATTTACTTATTGAGGGAAAAAGGGTAGAAAAGAGAAACAAAAATAATAAAAAGTATTAAAGGAGAGTGACGAAAGAAGAAGCAAAAAAGATAGAAAAAAATTGGTAGAAAATGATTAAGAGGCTACTTGACGTTGCACTAAAAAATGTAAGATTAGAAATCGGAACTGAGTTCAAATTCCATTTTAATGGCTAATAGTTTTTATTTCACCCCAGTCTTGATTAAAAGTAAGTAAATAAATAAGTGGAGTGGATCACCATAATCAATTAAGCAAAGCAGGTAAATGTAAAACTTCTGGCTTTCTACCACCCTTTCCCAGGGGCTGTCACTTTCTCTATCTCCATCACTATTCACATATCTCTTTTCAGTTCTATCCCAAGCCTAAGAGGGAGTTTTATACTGAGCCAGGCTTCTGAAGAACTCAGTCATTTTGTGAGCTTCATGCTCTAGGAACTTCAATAAGGCTAAGGGTTTCTCTCTTTTGTGGCATGATTGCATGGCTGATATCAGGAGATTTAAGCTAATTCTTGAGTAATACTAAACTATCCTAAAAAAAGGATTGTGAAGAAAATGAGTTTGTCAATTTTAAATTTGTTCCCATTGGAGCTCAGTTCTTCCAATTGTCCATGTTTGATGGTTAACATCACATAGAAGCATGAGCCAGAAGCCGCGGGCAGAGACTTGGACTTCTGAGCTCCACTGAAGGCCCTCCATTGCCAACGAAAGTTTTAAAATGTGCTTGATAAGCACATATAAAAATATTGTCTGTACATGCTTTTACTATAACAGAACTGTTTGCTTTGAAGATTCTGTCTGGAGTTATTGGTTTGGGGGGGAATGCATAATTTTGGAAAAGGATGTCTTACTTTTTCAAAAGACCCTGGTCTTTGGGACCTACCTTTGAGCCCAGAAGGGCTTCCTTCTGTGCTTACATCCCCATGTCAGCATTAATCAAAGGCACTCACTGAGGGCCTTCCAGCATCTGGCCTGGAGAAGAGGCACCAGTCTGAGAGACACCAAGTCTTCATGTATCTAAGGCAAACATGCAGGTAACAAATGATATTTGGAAGGGACGGGTCACAGAAAGTAAACTATTGATTGACTTAATATTGGGGTATCTGATAGTTTAAATGTATAAATAAGCCAGTATCCATTACTTATCAAACTGAATTGAGATTATTTTACACTCAAAGTTGTTGTTATTTAATACCCATAAATTTGAAAACTAAAATATAAATACGGATAAAATATATTCTTTGATATTCAACTGTAGTCTATGGATTTTCATTAAAAACAAACTTGGGTTGGTATTCCTTTTTCACTGTTTTCTTACCATAGGACTTTGGACAAAGGATCAAATTCTTTACCTGAAAAATAAGGCTAATGAGACACTTCTTATAGGATTGTGATGAAGATGAAAACTTCCTCGTCTAAGTGTATCACTGTAGTAAGTGGGAATAAGCATGCAGTAAGTGGGAGCTAGAACAATTATTGTTATAATTTGGGTGAGCTGATGGATAATTATGTAACAAGCAAACGACCCTGGTCTTCGCAAAGTTGTTAACAAAAGTGCATTCTACTAGTTGATTGAGCCCCCAGGAAATCAGTTCCACCATATAGCAGATGGTGGAGCAGCTGAGAGCACAGCTTCAGGGCAAAAGCTGGGACTCAAATGCTTGCCACCCAACTTGCAGTAGAAATTGGATGGATCCCTTAACCATTCTGTGCCTCAGTTTCTTCATCTTTAAAATGGGGGTAATAATAGTACCTACTTCATAGATTAGGCTGAGGAGTACCTCATCCTAAATAGCAAAACGGAGGGCTTCCCATTATGTCTGAATTCTATGTAAAATGTGCTTGGAACAAATGCCTTGTATATAGCAAATACATGATAGAGGCTATAATCTATTATTATATGGCCCAGCTTTTAACCAAGATCTGGCTAAAAGAATTGAATTATTTTGTAGTAAGACCAGTGCAATATGTTTTATCTAGTTTGTTTTTTCTATTGGGGTGGGGGATGATTCAGACAACTAGAAATTCTATGAGGGATAGTGCCAGGTTGAAATAGAGAGGTAAGAAAATTGACTGTCTTTATTCTGTGTACAGGAGGTAGTCTGACAAGAGAGGGTTGTGTGCTAGGCACGTATTGGCACTCACTGGCAAATTCGCATAAAATAAGTCTTTGTAGTGACCTATGACCTCTACTAAATATGATGTAATTGTTATGGGTTAAAAATACACAGAGCATTCTCAACATTACTCCCACAAGGAGATCACAGAGTGTGGGAGGGAAGATTCAATCCAATAGGAAAATCTTTAGTTTCTCTGGCCTCCATCTCTCCTTTCTATTCTGGTTCAGTTACCTTTTTTTATTATTATTGCAATAAAACAGTGAGTTAGATAAAGGTCTCATTCCCATTTTATAGATACAAAGCTTAGAGAGATTGAAAAATGAACCCCGAACCTTAAAGCTAGTGAGCATGAGAACTGGGATTTGAATCTATACCTTAAGATGATGTGTCTTTGGCTCTTTCCACTAATCATGGCAGCCACGGGTATTCCAGCCCAGCCTCTGAATACATATGGCAGGGCTGGTCCAAGAAGCCAGCACTGGGGCTATGCCGGGAAGGTGTGGTCTGGAGTTTTCTCCCCCTATAACTTTTTGCTCATTCCCAGAATTATCCCAAAGAGAGTTGAAATAGCAAAATGGAGGGCTTCCCGTTATGTCTGAATTCTATAAATTAGGGCTTTATTTGAAGCATGATATTTTTTTTCCAAATTAAAAAGCCAGCTCTAGAGAAACTTAGGATCCTTTGTTGGTGTTTTTCTCAGAACCTTATAATGAGCTCATAACTGCTAATGAGGAATAGTCTGTGGCTCCCAGCAATGCTGAGTCAAACTAGCCAGTTAGAGGACAGAATTCCACCAGGGCTTGAAATATGCATGCCCACTCCACCGCCCGCTGCTGGGCTGGCCTGCTTGCAGCAGGAGGAGCACCACCTTTTGCTTTGTCAGCTCTGGCTTGCCGGTTCGCACCCTCTCCACAGCAGTCCCTCTGACCTAGATTATTTCCCTTTTGGATGATGAATTCAAAGGCCTTTTTTAAAAGTCAGCCCTAGGAGTTTTGAGCTCTCCATTGGCTTGATCAGTTGGTAAGTGCTGAGTGCCCATTACTGTGCCCAGAACTTAGCAAGAAGCTATGAGAATGGCTCCCTGTGTGCTTCGTCTAGTCTCATCACCCTGCCATCTCATAGCCTCCATAATGTGGCCCTAGAGCATCTGTATCAACCACAATTCCAGTAAGAACAAAGAGCGTGTAGGCTGAGACATGGCAGAGTCTAAGGAAGGGATGATCTACGAGTATCAACCACAATTCCAGTAAGAACAAAGAGCATGTATTGTCCTGCTCTGACAATATCCAATGTAAGGAGTCAAAACCACCCCTGGACTCACAGGCACAGGAACAGGGAGCAGCTCCAGACATCCTGGCTGTAAGAGATGGCTGCTGTGCCTGCAGCTTGGAATGGAGGGAATCCAGGGAAAATGTCCCCTGGTTCCTTCCTCTTCCCTCAGCCCAAAACAGAAGCCAGAAAATGAGGGAGCCCATTGGTGCAGCCCAGAGGCTGCTTCCGGGGTACAGAGCAGGGTAAAGAAGAAGGGAGTGCCAGACTGGAGGGCACTAAGGAGAATATCCAAATAAGCCACTCTCCAGCCTCATCTCCTAAGGCAGCGGTTCTCAACCTGTGGGTCGCGACCCCTTTGGGAGTCGAACGACCCTTTCACAGGGGTCGCCTAAATACATTCTGCATATCAGATATTTACATTATGATTCATAACAGTAGCAAAATTATAGTTATGAAGTAGCAACGAAAATAATTTTATGGTTGGGGGTCACCACAACATGAGGAACTGTATTAAAGGGTCGCGGCATTAGGAAGGTTGAGAACCACTGTGGCCTGCTGAGGGACTTGAGGATTCAGGCACCATTCATACAACCAGCTGTTCCCTCTGCTTGGTGCTTCCTCAAACATATCCTTCCATACCCATATCAACACATTACTTACTTTTCAAACTTGACAGTAAATGCTAAGTTCCCCAAATTTATAGATGAAGAAATTGAGCCTGAAGTGAAGTAATTTCCCAAGGGCACTGGTCACTCAGCTAAGCCAAGATGAGTGAAGAGTCTGACATCTTCAGGCTGGTGGCACACTTCAGACATTGGCCCAGCTCTTCTTCAAAACTACAATGTTTCCCAGTGTTAGGCCCTGAGCTTAAGAGATGAAGATCCCACTCTGCCTCTCCAACTGGAGCCTCACATACAGGGTGATGGTTATTGATGGACAGTCAGCCAGCTCAGTTGCATTGAGGCCCAATGCTGATCTGGAACCAAGAGGAGACCATCTAGGGTTTTCAGGATATGTATTGTCACCAACATCAGGGACCCTCACAATGACACAGAGACTAAAGTGTCATGAGCTTCTGGACACTTGGATTCCTGGAAATACCCCAAGCTGCTTCAGGAGCAGAGCACTGGGCTTTTGGATCTATGCTCTCTGGGGAGGACCTGGAGATTTAACATGGACTTCTGGGAAATCCTTATGTTTTCATCACATCCCCCCACTTTCTGTGGAGTGTCCTTGCTTCTGGCAAAACTTTTCTTGCATGAGGGAATCTGCTGAAGTGAAACTGAATAGGTGAAGAAGGTACAAAAAAAGATGGAGACATAAAATGATCTGCATCTTTAAGCTACTAATAAGCAAATCTGAGGTAAAGCATTATGTTAACATCTTCCCTTCCACAGCCATGCTCCTCTTCCCACACTCTTACACCTAGGAACTATGACTTGAGAATGTCTTATCCACATAAATACAAGACTGGCTTAGTCTCTTTAGAGAGAATATTGAGCCCCAAAATTCACTGTACTGAAGGGGTTAAAGTCATGCGCACCATCTGGCAAGAATGAGTTAATAAGGTTTTACTGGGGGGGGGAAAGCCAGGAATATAAAGGAGAAAGTGAGTGGAAGCATTTCCAAAAACAAAATATGTGTGAGATGGTGTTTGAAGTGTGTGCCTCTCATTGGGATAGGTGTGTGTGTGTGTGTGTGTGTGTGTGTGTGAGAGAGAGAGAGAGAGAGAGAGAGAGAGAGAGAGAGAGAGAATGCATGTGCATGCACATGTGTATGCATGTGTATTTGTACATATCAGTAGAGGGGTTTCTAGGGGAGAAACACATGGGTGTGGTAGGAAGGGCTGACAAATTGAAGCACAAAACTGCTAACTCTAAAGAAAGGGGGATCTTCTAAACCCCCTTCTGGCCTGCTTCCACTTAGCTTTCTCCTCAGTCATCTTCATTTCTGTCTTAGGTTTCCATAAACACTGCCGTTATTTATTTTATTTTTGTTTGAAATGTTAAACAATCTCTGAAAGAAAAAGCTGTTGAGGCAACTCACAACTTCTCCAGAAAGCAGCTGCACCACAAGCATTTTCTGCAAGGGCTTGGCGAAGTTACCTCCCCACTGCATGTAGAAGCCCCCTGCACCCTAGCCCTGGCTCAGGGCCCTGTGTACCCCAAGCTCCTTCATCTGGCTCATTTCTGGCCCCAGAGTGAGGCTTAGTCCCCTCTCCCTCCATGGAGAACTTTTCATCTGGAAGGGGCTCTTTCTTCAAGCTGACAAAATGATTAATAATTCCAACAACAGCAACAGCAACACCAAGAATAAATGGCTAACATTCTCTGAGGTCTCACTGGATATATTGGAGAAGAAGATGAGGCACAAGTACTCACACATCGCAAAGCTCAGCACAAGCCTGTGTGGTAGTATGATTATTACTCCTATTCTACAGATGGGGAGCTTGAGGCATGAAGAATTAATAGATCACAAGAAACAAACAAGGCCAGCAGTGCTGGGCTTCTGGAGAGGCCAGTGAGGTACATTGGATACAATATTTTAAGGGGGTCACCAACAACCTCAGTAGTCAAGATAAGTAATATTTTAATGGAATATTTTTTAAATCCAAATTAATGCAAAAAATTCATAATGAACATGTCAAGATTTTAAATAAAGATGGGAACAAAGATTCCATTCCAGTTAGTCTGACTAGCTCATCACCCCCAGCTAGAAGGAGAGTCTGACCAGCTAAACATGGGGTGGTGGGCTCTCACCTCTCAAGAAGGCATAGGATTCTGCCCTAGTTGAGGCGAGAGGGGGGGAGATAGCAAGGGAGGCTATAGCTCCAGGCAAGTTAGTTCACAGCAAGACATATTCCGTTGCCTCATCCAACCTTCCTATGAGACTCCTCCTGCCTCAGCCAAGACCATAGTTCTTTGCCACCCCCCAACTTCTGCACAGAGCCAGTGCTAATGTATAATGGATTCCTCTACTTTCTAGTTTGGCACCAGACTGCCCAGGGCTGCATTGCTTATAAAGATGCCTTCTCCTGCTTCTTCTTGACTCAACAACACACAAGACACAGGCATGCATGTACATGAGCTCCATTCCTACTCACGGCCTAGCTCCTCTGAGGAGGAAGTCATCAGCTTGCAGTGGGGGTGTGAGAAATGTGGAGGGAGGTAGAGATGCCAGAACCAGAAGCTAGATTTTGAAGAAGCGCAATGAAACCAGTTGCCATCCCCTAAGTCAGGTCACAGGAACACACATGGATATCAGCTTGACTGCACTCTCTCAATTTACCTTGAGCAAGATTTTAAGAGATTTAAGGCAGATGTGGAGGATATTCTAAAGTGGTCAAGGAAATGGGGTCAGTCGGGAGTCATTTCCATCCATGCTCTGCCTCTAGGAACCTTGGCCCCCCCTCTAGACCCAGGCACAGTGGCCTCTCTCCCACTCCTGAAGCCAATCATGATGGGTCTCATTCCTCCTCTGTGGATGCCTCTAACTTTGAACTGCCTCCCCTCATCCTCACTCCTACTTTAGGATGGGGAAAAGAATAGTAGCTTTGAAATGAGGCAGGGATAGGTTCAAATAGACTTCTTTCACTACTCACTATGTGGCCTGGAATTTGTTGCTTGCCCTCTCTTACCCTAGTTTGAAACCTGTAAAGTAGAATAATGGTGTCTACATCAAGAATTTGGTACAGTTCTTAGAAAAATGAGATGTGAACTATCCTCCTTGGCTTGTTTAAGAACCTTTCAACATGGCCTCACCTTGCTCACCCTTAGGAGTGATAGAGGCCCTTTCAGACACTCATGAAGATTATCTTTAGTATTTAGCCTTCATAGCAACTTTCTGTTTTCTCACCCCACCCACAACATGCAGGATCCAAAACCCCTCTTCTAGCTCATCATCAAGATGGGGACAAAACAAGTGTAGATCTGCTTTAAAATTGTCACTTCATCTCACTTTGCCTTTTCTTCCCATTACCATTTCTTGATGGAGGGCAAAGGGTAAGATGGTGGTGTCTGTTTTAATACCCACAAAGAAGAGGAAAACCAAACTTATGAGGTAAGAGATATGTTTTGAAGACTCCAGGGAAAGGCTCATATTACTCATGCACACTGACCTACCCTGAAGTCAAGATAAGTGATGAAGAGTATATGAGGAACAGTGCATTTGAGGCACTCCACAAATAGTACCCCCTTTTCTCCAGAATTCTCAATCAATGGAGAAATAAGAAAAGAGAATAAAGCAGATGGAGAGCAAACTATCACCTTGGTTACTGTTAAAGCCTGTGAATGGGGCTTATTCTGGGAAAAAGTAGGTTTTCTCATTGTGAATCCCAGAATTGTACAGAATTACCCACCCCAGTATAGACCTGGCTAGGCTGGGGCAGGCTCTTCTGCAGGGCAGATTCTGCCCCTGGAAAACTCAAGAGCTGGAAGGGTAAGACCTGTGTGTTATTTCCCAAGGTGAGCTCACTCCAAGTGAAAGAGGACAAAGGTACAGATTTTCTTTCAACTTCACCAAACTAGGTTACTTCTGGGGAGAAGCGAGCAGATAAAGGGAGGTCAAGAGTGCCACCCCATTGAGAAAGATATATCAGAAATGAAGAAGATGCAATCAACAGCCTTCTCAACCCCAGTACAACAAATTTTTTCAATTTGATAGCAAGAAAAAATATATATATTAGAGGCCTGGTGCACAACATCCATGGACTGGGGGTCCCTCAGCCTGGCCTGCACCCTCTCGCAGTCCAGGACCCCTTGAGGGATGTCTGCATGCCAGGCTTAAGCCGACAGAAAGACATCTCCCAAGGGGTCCTTAGTGCTGCCGTGGAAGCAGGAGAGGCTCCTGCCATGGCTGCTGTGCTCGCCAGCCATGAGCCCGGCTTCTGGCTGAGTGGTGCTCCCTCTGTGGGAGTGCACTTACCACCAGGGAGCAGCTCCTGAGTTGAGTGTCTGCCCCCTGGTGGTCAGTGCATGTCATAGCAACCAGTCGTTCTGCTGTTGGGTCTATTTGCATATTAGCCTTTTATTATATAGGATGTGTGTGTGTGTGTGTGTGTGTGTGTGTGTGTGTGTTTAATATATAATCTTTTAGGCATAGATGTATATCTCTGTATAAATAGTAATGTTATCTAAAAATTAGAAAATGGTAATTATCTTTTAACATTTTTGTTAATAATAAACAGAATAATGCCACTTAGCACAATAAATTCTAATAATAGTAATACTAGAATAATAAAAACACTGTACTAGGTGCCATGGAATGGGGGGGGGGCGGTTATTTAGACATTTGTTAAGCAATGGCGATTGACACAAGTACACAGATAGTTAATTCAAGGAAAAGTAAGAAAAGCACTAGGAAAAAAGAGTCTAGCAGAGGGAGAAGGGCTTTGACCGAGGGTGATAAGAAAGTTCATAAGTCCAAAGTAACTTGTGTGATAGGTGTTCTGGAAAGATGTTCTTAGAGAGGTTGGAACAGGGAAAGTAATCCAGTTTGAATGAGGTGTTATATTCTTGAAGAAAGTAATGGAAAGCAAAGTTTCGTATTTGTATCCACATCCCACCAGTCTCTCTTTGGGCTTGGTGCCGCCCTTAGCGATAGGAAACAGCAGCTGAGTTTGGCAAACCCTTAAGTGTGCTGTCCGTGCCATTCGCAACCACTTGTCCTACCATCAGTGTTCTTTCCTGTACAAGGGATACTGTTTAGAACTGAGAGTTCATCCCTGTCTGGTTCCAGCACCTCTGTGATAATGCCTATCTCTTAGTGGACAATCCTGTCTTCTAACTAGTTTATTCATTAGGCAGCTTTGCTCCAGTTTATGTTTTCCTCTCTTCTTCTCCAATCCAGCCCCTCCTGACCACAACAATCTGTGCCCTCCCCCAGAGCACACACCCTGCCACGGGCTGGTATCTTTTTATCAGGCCACATCTCTGGGTGTTGGTGGTCCAGAGAAAGCTAATGTCAGCACTTCTATCTCTCCTCCCAAGCCAGTCCTTCTGGCCCCTTAAATACACACCATGCCTTCTTCTGACTTTCTTTCTATCCATCAGCACATTCTCAGTCTTAAGTGAACCCAGCCACACTCCCCTGGAGACACATGAGAGCACCTCTCTAGCCTAGATGCATATATTTCCTCCTGGTTCTATAGAAATTGTGGCAACAGAGTTGTAGATGGATACAATCCTTGTTAGAAACACCAAAATAGAATCCTGCATTACCTTCAAGAGTAAGATGCATGCAGTCCTTTCTAGTTCCCTGCTTTGGGGTCCTAGCACCCGGAACACAAATTAGACATCCCAGTGTTCAAGGCTTTGCTGGGTCCCCAACAGCAACAACTCTTGAATTCTCTCTTTATCTTGTCTCTTTGTACTAATTCCTTCTCCATCCTTGATGGTGAAATATGGTGCAGTGTACCTAAAAGGCAAACCTCACGACCCAGCCAGTTGTCTCTGCTGTACCACGAAGTGACTATGTAACATAGGACAAGGTTAGTCTCTTGTGAGCCTCAGTTTCCTCATCTGTAAATGAAAAGGTTGGACTAATGCCTTCTGATCCATGTTTAGCCCCTCTACTCCTCATACCCATCCGAACATTTTGAATCCCTGATGCCTACACATATGTGTAATGGCTACTCATAATGAGCACTCCATTGACAATTAGAAACTATAGAGTTTATCTCTGTTCAATAAGATGTCTCTAGTCTAATTATCACTGTGTGTTTAGTTATCCTAATGCTCAATTCAGGTTTATCCCAGAAAAGTTTCTTTCCAATAACAATATTTAACTAGATAATTGCCATGAAATACTTAAGGCTTTCTAGTTCTTTTCAGCACTTTTAGTCTCCTGAATTCCTGTATGCATTTTATATCCCATTCCCACCCTCGAGACTAGGCAAGAATGTTAAGCAACCCCTGATACAATGACTTAATTATTTCCAAGTTTCCTAAAAACTCAGTCATCAATGACAGGGCCAAAGGATGTTTTCATTCTCTAGTGTGGCAATGTTATTCATTTATAATATGGCTAGCTTTTTTAAAGATATATAATTAACATGGTTTCCAAAGTAAAAACTATACAAAAAATATACTCAGAGAAGTGTTGGCCCCCAAACATCACTATCCATCCTTCCCAGCACATTTTTTTTTCATTCTGGGTTTATTCTTTCTGTTTATTTTGAAAAAATTAAACAGATATTGCATATATGTATATTTTCTTCTTCCTCATTCTTTCTTATGCAAAAGGTAGCACAGTATACATTGTATGTGTACTCTTTTGCCCTTTGCTTTTTTCACTTGACAAAATACCCTGGAAGTCACTCCATATTAGGGATAGACATATTTTTTCTTTTACAGCTCCATAGTAGTCCATTGAGTAGATGTATCATAGTTTACTCCAGTGGTTCTCAACCTTCCTAATGCCGCGACCCTTTAATACAGTTCCTCATGTTGTGGTGACCTCAAATTTCATTGTTACAAATTGAATATAATTAAAGCATAGTGATTAATCACAAAAACAATATGTAATTATATATGTGTTTTCCAGTGGTCTTAGGCGACCCCTGTGAAAGGGTCATTCGACCCCCAAAGGGGTCGCGACCCACAAGTTGAGAACCGCTGGTTTACTCAGTCTACTGGGTAAGGAAACTTAGATTGTTTTCAATAATTTGCAATTATAAACAATGCTACAATGAAGAAGTTGTGCATATGTATTTTCATATCATTGGAAGTATATCTTCAGAGTAAGTTTTATATAAGGGATTACTTGATTAAGGGATGAATACATGTGTAGTATTGTTAGGTATTGTCAACTTCCCCTCCAAAGTGTTATATCATGTTTCATTCCTATTAGCAATGGGAGAGTTCATTTCTTCAGAGCTTTGTCAATACAATATGTCAAGTGTTTTAAACTTTGTTTCCTATTCTGATAGGTGAGAAATGGTATGGTACTTTATATTTAATTTTTATTTGTTTTATTATGTGAAAAGTTGAACATTTTATATATTTAAGGATTTTAAATAATTATTTGGATATACATTTTGCTCATTTTTCTAATGGTTTGGGGTTTTCTTTTTTTCTCAATTTCAAAAATTTTTATACTTTGGGGACATTAGCTCTTTATCTGTGATATATATAGGAATATTTTCTCCCATTTTATCACTTAGCTTTTGACTTTTCTGCTTATGGTGTTTTTGACAATGTAAAGTTGTTTTTAAATTTTGTAGAGTCTATTATTATTATTATTATTATTATTATTATTATTACAACAGGATTTTAAGTCACAGTTAGACCCATATCAGATCCAACTTAGAATTTAATTTACTCATATTTCCTTCAACTAGACTCACGACTTATAAGGTTTTATCTTTTTTATACTTATTATATCTGATATATTAAAAGTTTATTCTTGTATATGTTTTAAGATGCATATTTATCTTTTTTAATGCTATCAATGATCAGTATTTCTGCTTTTATCATATACTAAAATTTTCTATGTACATGGTCTATTTCTGAATTATAATATATTTTACTGGTTGGTCTGTCTACTTGTACACCAAGTCCACATTGGTATAATTACAGAAACTTTAGAGCATATTTAAAATTGTGGCAGGGCTTATCCTTTATCATAGACCACCTTTACTTCCTAACTAGAGGCCTGGTGCATGAATTCATGCACCAGTGGGTCCCTAAGCCTGGCCTGCAGGATCGGGCCGAAACTGGCTCTCCAACATCCCTCAAGGAGTCCTGGATTATGAGAGAGCGCAGGCCAGGCCAAAGGATCCTACTGGTGCACAATCGGGGCTGGTGGGGGGGGCGGGCGAAGGAGGGGCGGGGGACGCGGGAGGTTGGCCAGCTGGGGAGGGACTGCGGGAGGGTTCAAGGGCATGTCCAGCCTGTCTTGCTCAGTCTGGATGAGCGGACCCCAGCAGCAAGCTAACCTACCACTTGGAGCATCTGGCCCCTGGTGGTCAGTGCACATCACACATCATAGTGAGTGGTTGAGCAGCCTTAGCATATCATTAGCATATTACACTTTGATTGGTTGAACAGATGACCAGATGACCAGACACTTAGCATATTAGGCTTTTATTATATAGGATGTTTTCCTAGTTATTTTTACATGCTTATTTTTCTTTACATACTTTAGTACCTGTTTCTCTATATAAAAAATTAGATGTGATATTTCATTAGGATTATATTCAATGCATAAGTTTACCAAGGGATAAATGACATCTTTATGACATTGAGACGTCCTAAACAGAAACAAAAGTTGTCTTTCAATTTGTTCAAGTCTACTTTTGTGTTTTTTAAGAGTGGTTTAAATGTCCCTCCTTTGAATTGTGCTCATTTCTTACTGAATTTGTTTCTGAATATTTTATTTCCTTTGTTGTTATTTTAAATGGGATTTTCTCTATCATTACATCCTTGGACTATACTGTTTATGTTTATAAAATTTATTGATTCCTGAATCTTAATTTTAAATATGCAATTTGCCCTAAATTTAGTAAAATATTTTATTATTTTAGTTAATTATATCATTGATTGAGTTTCCCATGCATAATATCATATCATCTGCAAATAATGATGTTGCAAAATTGTTTCCAATTCATTTGCCTCTAATTTATTTAACTTGTCTAATTGCATTGGCTAATATCTCTAGTACAATGTTAAGTAAAGGAAAGAAAGTGGACAGTTTTGCTTTGTTCCTGATATTAATAAATAGGATATGCCTCTAATGTTTTCTCACTAAGTAAGGTATTGATTTTAAGACCAAACTATATCTTATCTTATAAGGAATTAGCCATCAACCTTACATCCTTGAATGCTTATGTCAGGAATGGGTGTTGAATGTCCTCCAAAGGGTTTCTTCTGCATCTATATCAATAATCAGAATTGTTCTCCTAAGATATATAAATGTAGTATATTATTCTTCTGTTCTTCCTAAAATTGAACAAAATTTTTACTCTTGCAATTAATCCCACCTGGTTACATTATTTTCTTAATGTGGTATTAAATTTTGTTCACTACATTTTATAAGAAGTTATGTTTACCACCATCTCATCCTCATCTTTGTCCACTCCTCAATTATTTTATTCAGATTCATCTGTATCTCATGTAAAGTAACCTTCCATGACACACATGGTTTGAACTTTCTTTTTAACTAAACTTCCTGCTTATATTGATTCAAACCCTCTCCTATTTTCATCATGAGAGATGGAAAACAACTATGCTCATAAAACCAAGCTGTTTCAATTGACCCTGCCATCAAATCCAGAAGTAGTCATGGATACTCCCTGGGGCATGTTTATTAAGAGTGTATTAGGTTGCCATCCCCACTTCCAGTACAACTGAGAGAGCTAACCAAAACCTTGCT
Organism: Myotis lucifugus; assembly: GCF_000147115.1. Taxonomy (NCBI): domain Eukaryota; kingdom Metazoa; phylum Chordata; class Mammalia; order Chiroptera; family Vespertilionidae; genus Myotis; species Myotis lucifugus. The sequence continues at coordinate 17,088,687 of NW_005871051.1, read as the reverse complement.
TAAATTATCCCTTAGCCTCATCTACTGCAAACCAAAGCCTCTTGTGCTTCAGAGGGAAAAGCAGAAATGTCTTAGACACTCAGGTTCAGAGTCAAGATCTAAAAATATTCAAAGTCCAGACATTTATATAAAACCCCTGACTTATTGATTCACATTCCCAACAAAAGAGCAGGTTCTTAGAGTGAAAGACAGTAGACCACCCACCAAAGTCTCAAGTCAGAAACCTTAGAGCAGCAGTTCTCAGCCTGTGGGTCGTGACCCCTTTGGGGGTCGAACGACCCTTTCACAGGGGTCGCCTAAGACCATCGGAAAACACATATATAATTACATATTGTTTTTGTGATTAATCACTTGCTTTAATTATGTTCAATTTGTAACAATGAAAATACATCCTGCATATCAGATATTTACATTACGATTCATAACAGTAGCAAAATTACAGTTATGAAGTAGCAACAAAAATAATTTTATGGTTGGGGGTCACCACAACATGAGGAACTGTATTAAAGGGTCGCGGCATTAGGAAGGTTGAGAACCGCTACCTTAGAGGGTTTTTATTTAAATGCCTCCCTCTCTCTTTCCAACAGCACTTTCACTCACCTGGTCCAGCAGCTTACCCAGCCCAACATCAAATTCTACTACCAAAATAAATATTCAAAATTTATTTTATTCTTTGAATCTCCCACCAACTAAGTCATCATATTATTACTTACTAGAGGTCCGGTGCATGAAAATTCATGCACTGGAGTGGGGAGGGGTCCCTCAGCCCGGCCTGCCCCCTCTCACAGTCAGGGAGCCCTCAGGGGCGGGAGGCGATCCAGCGATCAGGGGAAGGCGATGCCCCATCACACCTCTGCTGCTGCCACTGCTGGCAACACAAGCCTTGGCTGGCCCTGGGCAGCTGGGCAGCCAACATCCGAGGCTTGCCTGCACCTTGGGCCAACCCTGGTTAGCTGGGGGGCTGAGGAGACTGGGGGACTCCAGAGGCAGGCTCGCGGCAAGGGTGGGCCTGGCCTTGCTGCATGTCTGCTGCCCTGGCGGGGCTGAGGGGACTGAGCGCCGCCATCTTGTGGCTGTGGGCGCCGCCATCTTTGAGGGCAGGGCAGTCAATTAGCATATTTCCTCCTTATTGTCTGTGGATGCCTCCATCTTTGCAACAGTGTGAGGGTCAATTAGCATATTCCCTCTTTATTAGAAAGGATACTACTAGATTTTCTGTATTTTTAAGATTTGAAGACTTCTCATTATGATTCTTTCTGCCTAGCATGCAGTGACTAGTTTCTTCTCAACATTTAGGTGTCTGCATATGTAGCTTAAATGTCACCTTCTCAGAGAAGCCTTCCCTGACCATACTTTTTGAAGAGGTCTGTGCTATTTTCTGTCCCTGGATTTTATTCATTTAATGAAGTTAGACTTAATTAATTAATTGTGGTTCTCCCCCCAACCCTCACCCCCACACACATACACTAAAATACAAATTCCAGAGGACAGAGACCATACCAGGTTTGCTCACCTCTGACCATAGTATGCCAGCACCCCAGTGCCTGGTAGGTAGTATGTGCTCACTAAATATGTATCAAATGAATGAATGATCTTGGTGGGAAAGAAAGCACTGAACCATCTGACTCCTTCAGATATAGATATTTGGTCCCAAGTGGAGGGCAGAGTTGGCAAAGTATTTTCTCCAACTTTGAAACTCCTAAGAAAGCTAAGAAATGGTGAGAGGTTTGGGCACCCTTGGGGTACTTCAGTGCAACCCTAACAGGAGGTTATTTCCTCATGTCTAGGAAGTTTGTAAGAAGTTGAATTCCTAGACTCACAGTTCTGAACAGGTTCTTCCTGGGAAATTTTAAGTCTAGTGCAAATCAGTAGCTGCTCTGTAATCTTTTTCTCTTTTGCTCTCTTTGAAAAAGAAGTTTTATTTAAAGAAAAATTAAAACAAAGAAGAAGAGAACCCAACGGGTAGAACTCCAAACCCTAAATTTAATTTCTTGGGGCAAAAATAAAAGCATTTAATGATACCAATACTGAGCTGTGTGTGTGTGTGTGTGTGTGTGTGTGTGTGTGTGTGTGTGTGTGTGTTTATACATATGTGTGAGTACCCTTCAATTCTTCCTGACAACCACTTTCAATAAATTCATGTGGCCTCATAGATGCTGTAGACTACTTTCTCACTCACTGTGTAACTTGGGCTAAAGGAATTTGGGAAATTCCTTTTGAAGTAACATCTGGAACCCTGGGGTTGGCCCATTAAGCTTTCTCTCTTTCCCTCTCTCTCTCTTCTCATCTTCGTCTTCCTTTGAAGAGGCTGTTCTGGTTTAAAACATTCTAACCCAGAATTTCTGGCTCTGAAATATTTCACTCAGTTCTCTGGAGTCATTTACAAATAAACCCGCCAGGCAAAAATCTAATTGCCAGGAACTTACGGTGGCTCCAGTCATCTGTTTATGGAGATCTGGTATCCTTAGGAATAAAACTGAGGGAAAATTTTTATGGGGGTAAATGTGACTTGAGAGTGAAGATGGTCTCAGACATGTGTCCCATAGTCTCATATTGTACATATTGCTTTTCCAACTCTGCAGGAACTTACAGGAACCTAAAGGAATCCTGGGAAGGAAGGGGGGGTGAAGAATATCATGAATATTTTTCCACTGTTGTGAAAGCAATAATCTTGGGAAAGTAAAAATTGAATCTAAGTTCGTACAAAAATCTAAGTTTGTACAATGGATAAGAAAAGAAGCAGGGACCAACATTTACAATGGCCACTCACGTTCCTTACTACCTAAACCTAAAAAGTTTTGCCCTCGGGTCCTAGAACCAACCTGTCATGATGAAGGTGATGAACTCTATCTCTCTCTCCACTGGAGCCCAGGATTCTTCTTCACAAGAGCACCGAGCCTCTGCTAGGCCGCCAGAGAATCCGACCAAGCACTGGGCAAGAAACACTGGCAAATTTGCATTAATGTCTCCAGTTGTTACCCTTCCTGGTATCTATACCCTTTTCTCATGAAATTTTGAAAAATCCTCCCACAGTAAGTGGTGCATAACCCTTGCCCCTGAGTTCAGCCATGTGACTTTGTTGGCCACTAGAAGTGACAGTGTGCCAATTCCAAGCTTAGGCTTCAAGAAGCCATGCTCGCTTTCATTTGCTTTGTCATGCTTCCACTATCACCCTGAGAAAGATACGCTTGGGTTAGTCCACTAATCCTGGGAGGAGGATGAGAAACATGTGCAACTGAGTTGACTCAGCCAGGCCCAGCATGGTCAGCCAAACTCCAACCACCCCCCAAATGCAAGAGTGAGCCCAGCCTGCAACAGCTGAACTCCACAGATGTGTGAGAAATAAATGTTTATTGTTGCATGACACTGAGAATTTGTGGTTGTGTGCTCCACATCAAAAGTTAACTGATCACAGAGCTAAAAATTAAAGCTCTTTAGAAGCTCTATATTTGAATAACAATGCCTTATATTCCTATAGCATTCTGAGGTTTTCTAAATATTTTACACAGTATATCTTATTGGGCTTTTATGATAACCCTTTGAAGCGAGCAGGAAAGGTCTTATTTCCATTTCATAGATGAGGATACTAAAGTGTAAAAATGTGAGATCAGTTTGCCCATAGAGACATAGCCAAAGATGAGCTTCTCATCATTAGCTCTGTATTCTTTTCACCACTGGAGGTGGTAGATAGGGGAGAAAGATGAACATATAGGTAGCTGTATCATACAATCAGAAGAATATTCTGAAAGAAAATTTGGGTGGAAAGAAAAAACAAAAACATTGGCTGCTTGTTTAATGGACTGGCTTCCTCTGGGAAAAAAATCCTGAGAAAAGTGGGCCAGATGTGACATTTCCAAAAGAATAGGCTTAGGGCATGGTGGGAGGCAGAAGAGACAAAAGTCCCTGCATTCAAGAAGGTTGCATAGACAATATGTATGTAATCTATTGATATTTGCAATATGCCAGAAAACTGCTAGAAATCTAGCATGCATTATCTCATTAGTCTTCATAATAACACCATAAAGAGGAATGTAATATAACACAATATGATGTAACATAACATAATATAACATAAACTACAATCCCCAGAAAGTAAGCAATAAAACAACTTGCCAGAGCTTACACAGCAAGTGGCACTGGGTTGAAGCCCAAATTCGTCTGCCTCCTGCATTGGATCCTCTGTCTTTGGTTGAGAGTGAGAGACATGGGGAGAAAAAAACCAACCCAAATAAGCTGAGAAGAGGAAAGAGGTAAGAAATCTGGAGTGGAAGAGTGGCTGAAGAGTGGAAAATCTTTCTGAAGATAATTAACTTCAAAGGGAACCTATTTTGTGCCCATGTATTAACTCTTTTTAAAAATTTCTTTACTGATTAAGATATTACACATGTGTCCTTATCCCCCCATTAACCCCCATCCCCCCAACTCATGCCCTCACCCCCCTGTTTGCTGTGTCCATTGGTTAGGCTTATATGCATGCATACAAGTCCTTTGGTTGATCTCTTCCCCTTACCCCCACCCTCCCCTACCTTTCCTCTAAGGTTTGACGGTCTGATCGATGTTTCTCTGTCTCTGGACCTGTTTTTGTTCATCAGTTTATATTGTTCATTATATTCCATAAATGAGTGAGATCATGTGATATTTATCTTTCTTTGACTGGCTTATTTCACTTGGCATAAAGCTCTCCAGTTCTATCCATGCTGTTGCAAATGGTAAAAACTCCTTCTTTTTTACTGCAGCGTAGTATTCCATTGTGTAGATGTACCACGGTTTTCTAATCCACTCATCTGCTGATGGGCACTTAGGCTGTTTCCAAATCTTCGCTATGGTGAATTGTGCTGCTATGAACATAGGGGTGCATATATCCTTTCTAATTGGTGTTTCTAGTTTATTGGGATATATTCCTAGAAGTGGGATCACGGGGTCAAATGGGAGTTCCATTTTTAGTTTTTTGAGGAAACTCCATACTGTTCTCCACAGTGGCTGCCCCAGTTTGCATTACCACCAACAGTGCACAAGGGTTCCTTTTTCTCCACATCCTCACCAGCACTTGTCATTTGTTGATTTGTTGATGATAGCCATTCTGAAAGGTGTGAGATGGTACTGCATTGTCATTTTGATTTGCATCTCTCAGATGATTAGTGACTTTGAACATGTTTTCATATGTCTTTTGGCCTTCCTTCTATCTTCTTTTGAAAAGTATCTATTTAGGTCCGTTGCCCATTTTTGATTAGGTTGTTTATCTTCCTTTTGTTAAGTTGTATGAGTTCCCTGTAAATGTTGGAGTTTAAACCCTTATTGGTGATAACATTGGCAAATACGTTCTCCCATGCAGTGGGCTTTGTTGTTGTTTTGTTGATGGTTTCTTTTGCTGTGAAAAAGCTTTTTATTTTGATGTAGTCCCATTTGTTTATTTTCTCTTTAGTTTCCATTGCTCTAGGAGCAGTATCAGTGAAGAAATTGCTTCGGCATATGTCTGAGATTTTGCTGCCTGTGGATTCCTCTAGTATTTTTATGGTTTCCCATCTTATGTTTAAGTCCTTTATCCATTTTGAGTTTATTTTTGTGTATGGTGTAAGTAACTCTTAATTACATTGTTATAAACTCAGTGGCTCATGAGCCTTCCTTCTCAGACAGTTGACTCTGTATCATGGACCCCCAAGAGAAAAAAAAAAAAGCCCATCACATCACCTTTCCCTCTCCTTTTTGTCTCTCCTTCAGCACATTACAGCACTTAAGTGGCTTTTCTTCTGTGGTGATGCTATAATTTGAGGCTACATGGTATAGGGGAAAGAGCACATGCCTCAAATATAACATGCCTGGATTCAAATCCTAGCCTGATTTAACTTCTGTGTTTCTTTGCGTAAGTGAGCTGTGAACCCTGGGGTGGGGTCGGGGGGGTGAGAGAGAGAAGATACCTCCTAAGAAGGGCTCCTGGTGGCTAACTAGGTTCAAATTAAAAAAACAAAACAAAACAAAACAAAACAAAACACACAAAAAAACAGAACCTAGCAGCCATTTCTGCACAGGGGCCTCTCCCACAAACTGCACTTCACAGAGAAGTCTCTGAAATAAACTGCCTGCCTCTGTTTCTGCTATCTGAGTCAGCCTTATAAATGGTTATTGGAATTTTATTTTAACCAATAGGATTGAAGCTTTCTCCAATCAATCAAAGTGGCTCTATTCTGACCAATTAGAACAGTGTCTTTGGACCAATCAAACTGTGAGGATTCAAATACCTCATTTGCATCATGATGGGCTAATCAGACACCAGGGCCAGGGACTTCTGTCCATATAAGCCAGCTCCCCTTTGGCTAAGGAAGTGCACTTTTCCTTTCCACAGAAAAATGAAGACTTGAAGGACACTTGGATGTTTTCCCTTTTGGCAATTAAGAAAAAGCTGCTATAAACATTCTCACAGAGGATTTTTTGTGGACACAAGTTTTCAAATCACTTGAATAAATTCCTAGCAGTGTTACTGCTTGGTTGTATGGTAAGACTATGTTCAGTTTTACAAGAAACTTCCAAACTACTTTCCAAAGTTATTACAGCACTTTACATTCCTACTGTCAATAAATGAGAATTCCTGTTGTTCTGTATCCTTGCAAGCAATTGGTATGATCAGTTTTTTTGGATCTCAGCCATTTTAATAGTTATGTAGAAATTTAAATAGTTATTTAAATTTGTGTTTTGTTATGACAGGTAATGTTGATCATCTTTTCAGGTGTTTATTTGTTATTTCTAATCTTCTTTGGTGAGATGTTTGTTCAAATTTTTGCCATTTTTAAAAATTTTGGTTGTTTTCTTATTATTATTGATTGGTAAGAATTTATTGTGTTTCAGAATACTAGTCCTTTGACATACATACGTATTATAAATTTTTTCTGTGGCTTTCCTCTTCATCTTTTAATTATTTCTTTTAAAAGACTATTTTAATTTTTAATTTAATTAATTTTATTTTATTATCCTTGCTTTTTGCACCTTACCTAATTATTTTTTTCCCAAATCAAGGTTGAAAAAATTTTTTCTCTTGTTTCCTTATAAACGTTTTATAAGTTTTAGCTTTTACATTTAGGTCTACAATCCATTTCAAGTTAATGTTTTTATGTAGTATGAAGTAAGGGTCAATGTTTATTCTTTTCTACATAGATATCCTATAATGGAAGCATCATTTTCTGAAAGACTATCCTTTCTCCATTGAATTATAACACCTTTATTGAAAATCAACTGAATATAGATATAGATATAGATATAGATATAGATATAGATATAGATAGATAGATAGATAGATAGATACTGTATCTTTACAATAACTCTTAAAATAAGGTAAAATAAATTATCTAATTTCATTCTACTTCTTCCTCAAAATTGTTTTGGCTAGTCTAGATACTTTGCCTTTTCAAATAAATTTGAGAATCAGCTTGTCGGTGTGTACAAAAACATTACTATCATGTTGATTGGAACTGAATTGCATCTATAGATGAATTTGACAAGAATTTACATCTTAAAAATATTTAGTGTTTCAATTCATAAATATAATGGTTCCTTTATTTTGTTTTTTAATATCTCTCAATAATGCTTTATTTTTAAATGTTCATTTACAGGTCTTTGAAAAGTTCTAGATATTTTATTAGATATTATTATAAGTGAACTCTGTGAGTCTCAGTGTCCTAATATTCATTACTAGTAATAGAAATGCAACAATTTAACCTATCTCAAAATATAGTGAGAATTAAATGATATAATTCATGTACAGTACTTGGCACAGTGTCTGCACCTAGTGAACACTCAGTAGACTTCAGCTAGTACTCATATCATCACTGTACTGTCATCATCAATAAGTCTTAAAATGATGCCGATGATTATAAGAATGAAGACAGACTAGCTTTCTATAAATCCCACTTAAATTTCATAATCCTATATATCTATTCTGTCAAAATTGGAAATCTGTTTATTTTATTCTTTCCTGAGTCTCCAGGGCAATGTGGTCTGACCTGCTCAAGTTTCTGAAGAAATTTGGCATGAGAAGGTAGAGGTAGATGGCAGACAGAGACCTTGTTTTGCCTGAAAAGGGTTTCCCAGGGATACAACAAGGCAGCAGGGAAGGAAGATGCAAACAGGAATGAAAGGAAGGGTGTGGGAGAAAACATTTTTTTAAAAAGTGGGTGAGGGGTATGTACCCTCTTATTTTTAGAAATAAAACCATATATTTTCTCTTGTGAATATCTTCCATATGCACCTGAATTAGTTCTCTTGCTTTATGAGTAGTCTATGCCAAAGAAGTTGGACCCAGGTCTTGCACTCGTAAAGTTAGACTCCCCATCCCAATATCAAGACACCAGGAGGAGTAAGTGAAAGGAAATTTCTGTCAGAGACCTTTGCTTTGAGGTGAGAGTGCTTCCTGTGGGCTGAGCCAGCTGATGTGCTTAGCTGTGAATTCATCTTGGCTTGTCCCTCCAGTCTATACATATGCACATGTATATATCTGGGAAGCTCAGGAAAGAACTAATGTGGGACTAGATGCCAGCACACTCCATAAGAATCTGTACTTCTGGTGTCCTTTTCTCCCTCTCCTAGTCTGATAGAAAAGCTTGCCTCCTTCAGTAGCCACAGCTTCCCCTGGATTCAAGGCAAGAAAGCCTTGTCTCCCCAAGGATTTTCCTCTGAGAACATTCTCCAGCAAGCTTCAAATATAATGATAAGGAGAGCTAACTTTGTACAATGCTTCACAAATTACAGTGCTGCCAAGAGAATTAAATGAAAAGAGCTTTAAAAAGAGCTTTGCAAAATACATTTTATAGGTACCATTTTACACACCCGAAAACTGAGCTTTCGTGAGGTAAAACAACATGGCCAAGGTCACATAACAGGCAAGTGGCAGGATCATGGTTTGAACCTATATATCCCAACACCAATCACTATTCTGTTTCCTCTTCATCACCTGCATAAAAGGTCCCCCCATGATTCCTGCTCATCAGTGTGGATGGACTCTAATTCTTACAGTTGCCTCTTGGACATTCCCTATGTACAGATCAAAGGTTGTATTTCTTTTTTTGCATAGGTTTTATCTATTTATCTGGCTAATGAGCCTCATGAAGAAAAAAAAAAAGAAAGAAAACCTTTACTTGTATTCTTTCTATCTCCAGCAGAGTCAAATGCTTCTTTGTAGGTTGATTAATATTTTGACCCATTTAGACAGGAATATAGGAGCCAAAACACTTCTTTCTATGACATCCAAGAATGACATTCCGGCAGGTTAGGAAGAAGCCTGACTGGTCTGGAAAACCTGCCTTGGCCCATGTATACAATGAAATCCAGAGTGAAATCAGGCCACAAGCCTAAATAAATGGATCATAAACCCTCTGCCTTGTCATTAGATTCCTTTTCACTAGTGTGTTCCTTGGAATGTGAAATTACAACTTCTTTATTTTTCTTCTTCCCTCCTTATTCATCTTATTTTGGACATTTTCTTTTTCCTTGTCCTCTCTCTTTTTCCTCCTTTATTTCTCATATTTTTTCCATGTTCCATTTGTATCATTCCTTCCAACAAGCCATCACCACCCAAAACTAGGTGCTTAAGTAATATATGCTAAAAGTCATCACCTATCCCTCTGAATCCACAAAAACTGAAAACTTTACAATGAAGTTCAAGAAAACCTGGTCCCTGTTATTTTAATTAATTTGTTCAAATGGGTCTTGGTTATTATTGTTGTTGCTTCTGTTTAACATATATGGTTTCTATCAATTCTATTATCTTAGGGCTAGAATTAAACATTTTTAGATCATGAGCCAGTTACTTTAGGCAAGATAAAAAAAAAAAACTAAACTCCAAAACCGGCTTGGCTCAGTGGATAGAGCATCGGCCTGCGGACTGAAGGGTTCCGGGTTCGATTCCGGTCAAGGGCATGTACCTGGGTTGCGGGCACATCCCCAGTAGGAGATGTGCAGGAGGTGGCTGGTCGATGTTTCTCTCTCATCGATGTTTCTAACTCTCTATCTCTCTCCCTTCCTCTCTGTAAAAAATCAATAAAATATATTTAAAAAAAACTAAACACTAAATAGCACGTCTATATGAATATTTTTAATTTCACATAAAAAATAATTAGTGTAAGGTTTCATTGAATAAATGCCAAATGACTAGAGAGAAAGACATCTTTTACAGCCCGAAGTGTAAAGGTCTGTGCCTTGGCCATAGGTGACAAGCAGTTCTGGTTTCTGGTCCATGTGCACCCAGATGAAGGTGGTAGTGGGGATGGTATGTTGGGCACAGAGCAGATTAAGGATATTTGCATGCTCAAGGTTCAGAGGAATGGGATCCACAATTTAATATAGGTGTTTTGATATATACACATATATATACATAAATATTATAGATGTATAGATGTATAGATATATAGAAGCTTTGTATATCTATGTGTGTGTATGTCATATTATTATATTGTATTGAATACAATGGGAAGGAGGTGGGTTGGATATAAATTCTTAAGTATGATTTTCATCTATAATAATAAAAGCATAATATGCTAATTAGACCGAACAACCTTCCGGACATCATTCGAGGAAGAGGCGGTTAGGGGTGATCAGGCAGGCAGTTGAGCAGTTAGGGAAGATCAGGCAGGCAGGCGAGTGGTTAGGGTTGATCAGGCAGGCAGGCAAGTGGTTGGGGGGCAATCAGGCAGGCAGGCGAGTGGTTAGGAGCGATTGGTCAGGCAAACAGAATGGTTAGGGGTGATCAGGCAGGAGGCAGGTGAGCAGTTAGGAGCCAGCAGTCCTGAATTGTGAGAGGGATGTCTGACTGCCAGTTTAGGCCCACAGGGTTGGGCCTAAACTGGAGTCAGACATCCCCTGAGGTGTCCCCAGATTGGAAAAAGGTGCAGGCTGGGCTGAAGGACTGCCCCCATGCATGAATTTCATGCACCGGGCCTCTAGTCCTATATTTTTAAAACCTAAG
>NW_005871051.1:16958747-17076875 GCF_000147115.1 Myotis lucifugus | reverse complement strand
AGAGCAATTGGGAATCACTGGTCGCTATGACACACACTGACACAGGGGGCAGACTCTCAATGCAGAAGCTTCCCCCTGGTGGTCAGTGTGCTCCCACAGGGGGAGCTCTGCTCAGCCACAAGCCAAGCTGATGGCTGCCAGTACAGCGGTGGTGGTGGAAGCCTCTCCCGCCTCCTCAGCAGCGCTAAGGATGTCCGACTGCAGCTAGGCCTGCTTCCCACTGGCAAGTGGACATCCTCCAAGGGTTCCCGGGCTTCCAGAGGGATGTCTGACTGCCAGCTTAGGCCAATCCCCCAGGGAGCAGGCCTAAGCCAGCAGGTGGTCATCCCCGAGGGGTCCCAGACTGCAAGAGGGCACAGGCCAGGCTGAGGTACCCTCCCGAGTGCACAAATGTTTGTGCACCGGGCCTCTAGTAATTACATAATAATTAATAACAAGCTCTTCCTCGTGAGACATAAGTTCTTGTTTCTGGTAAGTACTCAACAATTATTAGCTCCTAAAATATAACACATTTCCTTTATTTTATACATTATATTATATAACAACAGCAACAGCAATGGAGAAAGTGAGTCACACAGAAGCAAATGACTTGTGCTTAGTTGCATGCCTAACTCAGTGAAGAAGCTGAGTTTCAAACCTTTCTCCATTTCCTTATATCCATTCTCTGGAAATTATTTTAGGAGATAAGCATTATTCCCTCTCATTTTCAGAGGAAAAACTTGAAGCTGGTGTAGTGGATTCTCAGACTAAAGGAGACTAGAACATGAAGAGACCTTATAGGCCAGTTAGTGTGAAGAAGATATAATTAAATATAGAAGAAGAAATTGACCTGTAGACATTTTTAAAATCTCCCGGCTGGTTAGTTTTTGAGCCAAAAAGAAACAAAATGTTTAGATTCACTGTGCAGTTCTCTTTCACTGCCTTATCCTGATTCTTGTGATGAAGAATACCTCTATCAAGCAGAGGGGATCAGCCAATGGAGCAAACCATGTCCCTCCTACAGGCCAACATCTGGGCATCCACAGGGAAGCAATGTATTAGAAAATATGGTAACCTCATAGAATATAACATGCTGCTGCCCAGGGGGAAGAGACAAACCAATAGGCAGGAAATGGACTCCAAAGACTTCATTTTCACCTTATTGGGCTTGAATATGTGCTACATGAGGATGTCCAGGTACAGTAGTAGTCGCTGGTGTGATCTAAATATAGACAGAGCCATGGAGAGGAGGAAGACTGAATTCAGGCCAAACAACATCCTCATGTGACAATTTACTTCTGATGCCCAAAATCTTTCTGCCACCCCCTGGCATCATTTGTATGTTTCAAACTTAATTTGTTTGTCCAAGGTAAAGGATGATCCCAAATTCACTGAGAACAGAATGAAAAATCTCCTCAAACCATGCCCCTACCATTGGTTGAACTAATCCATGAAGCCTTTAGTTCAGAAATGCACATGAGTTAGAAATGCACATCAATTGTTCTGCTTGCCCAGCATCCCCTTCCCTGGAAAGAGCAACCTTGTTTCTCTTAGGTGAGCCATCATGCAGTTTGGGAGAGGCTGTTCCTAACCCCTGGTTCTAGGGTCCGGTGTCTTGATGAGGCTGGGCTAATAAAAAGATCCTATTCTACTGGCCACTGCGAATACTTTAGAGGAGGCCCCATGAATTAAGATAGGCCACTGAGGTCCCTCCCCAGGACTTTGGCTGGACCTCTTAGAAAGAGACATCCTCTTTCTACTTAGTGTTTTTTTAACTGCTAGAAGGTACTCTTGCCTCCACTTGAATAGTCTGCCTGAGAATGGAGCCAACACACAAGAAAACAAAACAGAGCAAGAATGTTGAGAAACTACAGTCATCTGTGCCCAAAGCCAATTGCACTCCTGGACTTTCCAGTTTCAGTGGCCATTAAATACTCTGTTTCATAGTTTGAGTTGGGAATCCATCACTTATAACCCAATGAATCCTGACAATTTCAGTGTCCACTATTAAATCCTGGAGAGGGAGGGAATATGTTCATGAATAGAGGCCTCTCAGGAATAGCCATAGCTCCCTTCAATCCTTCTTAATCCTTACCATCAAGTATTTCAGAGTCTCCATTACCCCAATAGTGTTAGGGATTGGTAAAGTTTTCTACATCATCCTTCTGAGTTTACATGAGTATGTAACAAACTTACTCAAACAGATTAAATTCTTTGCTATTTTTTTGATTAAGGCATTTCCAAAAGAAATATTTATAAGATCATCAGAGCTGGATGCTATGAAGTGTGTTTGAATATGACAACTCTGTAGCCAAGGAGCTTATGCAGAGAAAAATAATAAAAGTTTAAGACATTGTGCAAAATAGGCACAATTTTGCTAGATTTTCACATATGATGTTGGGTTAGGCAGGGTGTGAACATGGGAAAGACAAGTAGAACATTCTCTGATTTGGTGTTAACATGGGAAGCATTTTGAAGTATGTCTTATGGGAAGGGAGGGACACTGTGACAAATGGGAGGGTGGAGGCAAGTTGGAGGATGTATGCAGAGAGCAGGCTAACTCATGTGCATTTCTGAACTAAAGGCTTCATGGTTTAGAGGTCATTCACCACCAACCCAGACTCTCATAATTCTATTTCCTACTTCCTTCAACAGGGGGAAAAACATAATTCAAACTGGACTCAAGACCGATATTGACACACTCAAGTCTATTCAACAAAAACATAAAATGTACTGAATGAAGATACTCTATTCAATAAATTGTGTTGGGAAAATTAAACAGATATATGCAAAAAATGAAACTAGATCACCTTCTTACATCACACAGAAGAATAAACTCAAAAGAATTAAAGACTTAAATGTTAGATTTGAAACCATAAAAATTCTAGAAGAAAATATAGGCAGTAAAATCTCAAATATTTCTCATAGCAATATTTTTTTCTGACATATTTCCTCAGGCAAGGGAAGCAAAAGAAAAAAGAAATAAATGGGACTACATCAAACTAAAATTTTTTTGCACAGTGAAGGAAATCATCAACAAAATGAAAAGACACCCCAGTAAATAGAAAAACATATTCCCTAATAATACATCTGTTAAGAGTTTAATATCTAAAATTGATAAAGAACTTAACACCAAAAAACAAACAATACAATTTAAAAATGGGCAAAGAACCTAAATAGACACTTCTCCATATGGCTAATAAACATATTTTTAAAAGATGCTAAGCATCACAATTAATCATCAGAGAAATGTAAATTAAAACCACAATGAGATATTACCTCTCACCTGTCAGAACAGCTATCATCAATAAATCAACAAACAACAAGTGTTGATGAGGATGTGGAGAAAAGGGAACCCTCAAGCACTGTTAGTGGGAATACAGACTGGTGCAGCCACTGTGGAAAGCAGTGTGGAGTTACCTCAAAAAATTAAAAATGGAACTGTCTTATGAACCAGTGATTCCACTTCTGGAAATACATCCAAAGAAACCTGAAACACTGATTCAAAAGAATGTATGCACCTTATGTTTATTGCAGCATTATTTACAATAGCCAAGATTTGGAAGCAGTCCAAGTGCCCATCAGTAGATGAGTGTATAAAATATCTGTGGTACATTTACACAATGGAATATGTTCAACCATAAAAATAAGAAAATCTTTCATTTTGAGACAGCATGGATGGACCTGGAGATTACCATTCTAAGTGAAATAAGCCAAAGAAAAACAAGTACTATATGATTTCATGTATATATGGAATATAATGAACAAAATAAACTAACAAACAAAATACAAACAGACTCATAGATACAGAGGACATATGGACAGCTGTCAGAGGGGAGTGGGAGTTGGTGGGAGTGGTGAAAAGGGCAAAGGGATTAAGCAACAACAAAAAACCTCAAGAAAAAAAGACAGGTTGTTCAGGGGACTCAACTCTGCTGAGGTTTTAATGAAGGCTCATATCAGGGACTACTGCTGAGTGCCACATGCTTAAAGCACAGAGAGCTATCTTAGGGTGTTTCTGTAAGCAGAGTTCAAGGGACAAGGTATGGAGTTTCTCAAAGTGTCCTCCATGAGCCACCTCCACCAGAATCATTTCCAAAACCTGCAAAATGCAGGTTCTTAGGTGTACCCTAGACCTACTGAATCACACTTTCTGAGCAATAGGGCTTAGTACTCTTCATGTAGGCAGATCCCTCAGGAACCTTGATGTGGACTTGAGTATGAGAACCACTGGTCTGGTGTCTAAGAGAAGAGCAGTCTTCACTTGAAGCCTTGCTTCTCCTATAAAAGCAGCCTGGGAAACCAGGTGAGCCTCGAACTTGATGTCAACAACTGGATCAAGTGAACAGAAAGGGCAGTACACAACAAGGTTGGTGCCCCAGGGAAGCCTGCAGTCCATATGGGCACTAAAACCCGGAGGAGACTCTTTAGCCAGGCCCCCTGGCATGGACTGAACCACTCACTACTGGAGGGCCACATGTTGTCACATCTGCTACATAGTGAAGGGAACTAGGGTGATAAAAGTCATTGTGAACTTTACAGCAGCTGGCTGGGTATGTGCTGTATACTAAATCCCAACCAAGAAATGAAAGCAGTCACACTCCCAAACAAAGGGGTTCCATGTCCAGGAGAGAACGTCTCTCCTCCTTCCCCAGATTTTTTTACTTTTCTCAGGAGTTAGTGATTCATAAAAAACAGCACCAGGAAGTCTCTGATTAAAGTCTGAACTGTTTGGGTAATTCCTCAACATCCTGACTCTCCAACTCATACTGTAAGGACATCGGAGTTCCTTTTCACCATGGGGCAGTGAATAAAGGCTTGCATTTTAATGCTAGAGAAGACCCCACCCGTTATAATTTCAGTTCTGACAATGATCAGTAGGATCCCAAGCCACTGGTTTCCTATCTGTAAATTAAAAGTGCTGGAGGCAGTTCCTTGTTTCTTTCACCTATAATATCATATGGGTCTAAGTGGGGTGAGCTTCCCACTTTTAGATATCTATAATAAAAGTATAATATGCTAATTAGACTGGACAGTTGAACAACCTTCCGGATGTCCTTCTGGATGTCCTTCCAGATGAAGCTGCAGCAGTGGGGGCTGAGGCAGAGGCAGTTAGGGGTGATCAGGCAGGCAGGCAAGTGATTAGGTGTGAACAGGCAGGCAGGCAGAGTGGTTAGGGGAGATCAGTCAGGTAGGTGAGTGGTTAGGGGTAATCAGGCAGGCAGGTGAGTGGTTAGGGGTGATCAGGAAGGCAGGCGGAGTGGTTAGGGGTGATCAAGCAGGCAGGCAAGTCGTTAGGGGTGATCAGGCAGGCAGACAGGCAAGCAGTTAGGAGTCAGCAGTCCCAATTGCGAGAGGGTGCAGGCCGGGCTGAGGGACACCCCCCCCCCAGCCCCCATGCACAAATTTTATGCACCGGGCCTCTAGTACAGGGTATAAAAAAATAAATGAAAGAAAAGAAGAAGAGGCATTTTCAATAACATATTCAAGTCAAGGAAAACAGAGGGGTTGACCTTTCTGTCCACTTAAGTCCCTGGAAAAAAGGAGAGTATGGAATTTCACATGTTTATGCTCTGGGAAATCTATCCTCAGCCCAACAAAGAATTAGGCAACTGCCTAATGACAGAGCCAATCTGGACTCTTTAAGCCAAAACCAGTCAGTCAGATAATCAATATAAATCATTTTGTCCCATCATAGCTGGATTGAGAACTGATTTAGAGGCTCATAACAGGATTTTGGTTATGAGCCTCTAAATCTTTTTGCATCTGGTAGACACCATCATAGATTTGATGTTACATCTACTCTTGACCTCTGATTATGCAAAGATTCCTGCAGGTCAGTCAATTACACAGCTGGACCACCACTGACAGTGTCCACTCTTTACCCATAGAGGTCCATGATCATGACTGATTCCCTAGAAATCCTGGCTGACCCAGGAAAATGGTTTGTATCTGTCCATCTGCTTGAAGAAAGTTCACCATTTTTGGCTAAGTCATGACAGCATCTATACATTATATGCATTGTGTAGGTCCCTATGAAATAATCCTGAATGGAGGAAATAAAAACTTTTAAATGCAATTAAATAAATAAGATTCCAAGGAGCAAAACTCAGAGATGCTTAAATGAGAAAGTATAAAAACTGATGAAAGTCTAATGGCAAGAGAAAGAATCCTTTACCCAGGCAAATGTGGCTGCTACCTAGAAGCAAGGGTTTGGATTAAATGCCTTCCCAAGACCTCTTTCTGTCCTGGGATTTTTGCTATGATTAATTTTCCAGAAGAGAAGTGATAGGGAAAGGATAAGTAGGAAGTATCCATGAAGAAGGGTGGTAGAGAAAGTGAAAAGGAAAAAAAGCTATAAAACATATAAAAAAGCTATAAAACAAGAAGCATGTGTGTTGGGGTGTGGTGGGGAAGGAGAGAACCTGTCATCTGAGTGTTGAGCAAAGGTTCAAGGTCATTTCTCTATTCATCCAAACAACCTCTCCCGATGCTTGTTGGCACATGGCAGATCTGGGCTTTTGGGTTTTGGCAAAGATGAGAGCATTAGGAATTCAGGGGAAAAAATCTTTCCAGTTTCTGAGAGATGAAGAAGGCTAAATTTCTTAGGATGCTGCCAAGGGTGAGGCAGATGAAGAACAGAGAGAGGAGGAGGCCTAGGAGAAGCAGCCTGTGAAACGCAGGAGGTCACCAAAGCTCAGGAGGCATGAGGGCTGGGACAGTCCAGAGGTTCACTGGATGCTGGGAAGAACAGCCTTACCCACAGCAATGTTAGTTGATCTGGACTGAGATTCAGCTGTCAGAATGGACACTGGCCTGGGGACCAGCAGCTTTCAGGTTTACTGGTGGCCCCATGAGCCAGCCAGACAATAGGCCCTGCAGGTGGACAGAGCACAGATTGGAATCCCAATGGAAAGCAGCGCCATGCACTGCCCTGGACCCCGGACGATTTTACACAAGTCACCAAAACCCCAAACCTTGCAGGAACTTTAACCATAAGAAAATGAAAGAAATCCTCATTCTGAAAGGCAGTGTGAAGTCATTTACAAACTTACTTGAAAAGCATGACTAATATTTTTGTTTTTGTTTTTTAAGTAGAACCCCAATCTACAAAATAGGTAGAAAGAAAACTTGTTGAAGGTAGAGTTTAGAGCACTGAAAACTGACACATTTCCCTCCCCACTCCCACCTCCCACTTACACACTCAAGTGGACCTGAGGCACCAGCAGTCTGCTGGAGCGTTCTGGCCACAGTGTGAAGACCTTTGAGGTAGGGGAAGTACCACAGAGCAAAATAAGACAAGCTTGGATTTAAATGTTAAATTTAGTCTGGCCACAGTGGCTCAGTGATTGAGCGTTGACCTATGAACCAGGAGGTCATGGTTCAATTCCTGGTCAGGGCACGTGCCCGGATTGCGGCTTGTCATCATTGTGTTTATATCTCTCTCTCCCTCTCCCTTCCTCTCTGAAATGAATAAAAAATACATTAAAATTAAAAAAAATTTAATGTTAAATTTACCACTTAATTTCTTATATGACCTTGGCTTAATTGTTCAACCTCTTTGTATCTTAGTTTCCCCATTTAGAAAGTACACCAGGTAATGCGTACCTTATGGGCTTCTGTAGGAATTAAATATTTTGCAAATATGACTTATATTTTACAAATGTGGCTCATAGTAGGTGCTCACAAGAGTCAAAATTCTCCTTCATGTGAATAATCTTATCAGTGAAGACCCAATAACTCTGCCTCCAGGTGGCCTATAGTCAGTGTAAATATTTAAAGATAATTCAGCATAGGAAGGACATCTATCTGTGAATTTTCTGCGGAATAAATGGAGTTCTGCCTGAATGCAAGAAAATTAAAAGTTTCATATTCACTGCAGTTTAGTCATTTAATCACATGGACCTCAATTTCACTTTCTTTATAATGAAGAGAGCCAACCATGTTTAATGCCTACTAAGGAACTGATGCTATTCTTCAAGGGAATGTGACCCTGAATTAAAATACCCTATGGGAAAGTGATGCTGCTGTGTTTGGTTCTCCACATGATTTCACTGCCCTCTGGATGTGTGTTCTGAGCTGCTCCTCTGGTCAGGGACTTGGAGCTGAACGAATACATCCACACCTTATTCTTTCATCCCCACAGAGACCATAACAATGTGCCACATGGGTTACAAGATGTCCGGCCAGGATTTAGAGCATGGCCTGTGGCCACAGAACACAGCAAAGCTAAATGACCATATGCAGGGTCTGAGCCTCTGACAATGGCCCCTTAGCTCTGCCTGCAAACCAATCCAGCTAAATAAAAGCTTGCTTTCTGCTCTATGAATGTCAAACGTGTTCCAAAGGAAGGTTCTCACCATTTACTCCCAAGCTGCTGCCATGGAAAGAATTCTTGACTTCTTGCACAGCCCCTTGCTTACAGAGGGCAGCCAAATTAACCACAGCCTGATGGACTGCTAATGGTAACTGTGCTTCAGAGCTGTGGTGGAGACAGAAGCACAGGGTCAAATAGAAACCAATTGACGTAGAAGAGAAAGTGATTCTGAGGAGCTAGGCCACTTCACTTGCTGGTTGATGTCCTCTGCTATCTCATAATCTGTATCCTGGGTCTCCTTAGCTTTTCCTTTAAGAACTAATGAGTAATCCATGAATGTTTCTGAATTAGCTGCCCCTTTTTTTCATCATGTCCCTGGCTGGCTGTGCTCTGTCTAGGTGTGAGAGGACTGCTACATTCTGGGAGTCCCTGCATCCTGGCCAAGAACATGGGCTGAGAATAACTGCCTAGGCTCTCCCATTTGCTGGGCAACCCTAAGGAGTCCATTTAATGTCTACTAGCCTCGGTTTCCTCCTCTGTAGTAGTACCTGCCTCATAGAATTATAGTGAAGGATAAATGAGAGACTAAGAGAAAGCCCTCAGCATAATGTTTGACATAGTTAATAAGTATTACCTGGTATTATTATTAATATCATTATAACTGCTGTTGTTATTGTTATAATCATATGATGATAATGGTGATGATTGTGGGCTTTTATGGTGATAAAAACGGCCCACTCCTCAAAATATAGTTGCTGGCCTAAGAGTGATATCAGGGAGAGGCTCCTGCAAAGGACCCAGACTGCCTGCACCCAAAGCAAAATCTGAAGCACTAAAAACTTTGATATGTAATGAAGGCCAGAGGGAAGCTGATCTGATAAGGCAGCTCTACATTGCATGATCATGAAGGAACTACAGTAAGGATATGTGAGAATATTCAGATAATTAAATCCCAGGAGATGAAAATTTACAGTTGGACAAATATTTGGGAGGATACAGAGATGTAGTGTCTGGGATATCATAGGAGAAAATGAATTAGGGGGCTGACACATTAAGAAGCCCTTGAAGTGAAAACAGATGGGAAGTTTAAGGAGAAGAGAGACTAGGTTCTGAGTTTTCAAAGTGCTCAGTCCAGAATGTGAGGGCTGTGCAGGAACATGATGGGAGAGCCAAAAGCAGGTGAAAAGCAGAAGGTAAACCCAGCCCAATGCCATCCCACCTTAGGACATCTCCGCTGCTGAGGACAAGGAAGGAGGTGAATAGATCCAAAATTTCCTAAAACTGAATCCCAAAGTAGTACCAACTCAATCCAAAACTGGTGAAGGCAGAGGGTGTTATAGAGGACAGATCAACTTAGAACTGACAAAGGAAGAAAGATTGTTAGAACTGACAAAGGAAGAAAGATTGGTGAAAATGTAGGGAAGTCAGGCAGTTTGGGGAGTGTTGCACTCAACAGAGTAGAGGAGAGATTTCACTTTTATCTGAGAATTCTTTAAAAAAGAAGAACTTGAATGCTATTTTCCAACTGTATATATTCCATCCAAATTTCCAAACCTCAATAATCAATCAGTTTTATCTGGGCACAAAGTGTGTGTGTGTGTGTGTCTAAGCTGGAGGACAGGGATCCTACCAGAGAGGCTAGAAAGATCATGTCCCCTTGTACTACCCATGATTATGCCTGAAGGTTTAGCCCTGAGTGTAGAAATAAATGGAGAAGCATCTGCTGGGCTGGGTGATATCTCTGTTTTGTTACAGATTATACAGTCCTTGACTTAATTTTTCAAAGGATTCAAAGTTTGGTTTGAAGACCAATCATTGCCTTCTCTAGAGATTATAGCAATGGGTACACCAGCCTCATATTTGTACAAAACTTATTGAATATAGCCCTAGCCCATTTGGCTCAGTGAATAGAGTGTCAGCCTGTGGACTGAAGGGTTCTAGGTTCCATTCTGGTCAAGGGCACGTACCTGGGATGCAGGCTCAATCCCTGGCCCTGGTCAGGGAGTGTGAGTGGAGGCAACTGTTCAATGTATCTCTCTCACATTGATGTTTCTCTCTGTGTGTCTCTCCCTCTCCTTTCCACACTCTCTAAGGATCAATGGGAAATTATCCTCAGGTGAGGATTACAACAACAACAACAACAATAAAACCCTTACTGAAAATAGGAAAATGGGGAAATGATCTTGGTAGACTCTCCCAGCCCTCTATCTTATGGTCATGACACAAGCCATCTACCTTGAAGATTCCTCAACCCTTAGGAAAATAATTTTTATTTAAGCTGAAATTCCCTATTTATCCCTGCGCCCCACACCTTATCCCCTCCCAGGCCTTCATCACACTATTGTCTGTGTCCATGAGTTATGCATATAAGTTCTTTGGAAAAGGCCTTTTGAATTATTTATTAGAACAAATTGCAGTGACTTCTGCTCTTCATCCCATGGCCTGTGCATCTTCCTCAATGATGTGACAAGTTCAAAAGCAGATAGCACCCAGCCTTTCTACCGATCTCAGGCCACTTTCTATCAAAGGTTAAAGAAAAACATATGTGAAAAGAATAACTATGGTGAACTTTTAGAGAGTGAAAATTAGGGAGGGAGCAAAAGAGAAAGAAAGGAGGAGGAAGGAAGGAAGGAAGGAAGGAAGGAAGGAAGGAAGGAAGGAAGGAAGGAAGGAAGAAAGAAAGAAAGAAAGAAAGAAAGAAAGAAAGAAAGAAAGAAAGAAAGAAAGAAAGAAAGAAAGAAAGAAAGAAAAGGAAAGAGAGAGAGAAAGGGTGTGTATATTTTCTTGAGGCTGGGAAGGGACCCAAGGAGCTTGGAGATGTAATGGGATATGGTGCAGATTACAAAAGTTTTGTTACAGCTGTAATAGCCTTTCACAAAGGCATGGCCCTCCAGAGAGACATATTTCATCTCAGCTTTCCCCACCACATAAAACAGAGGGTGAGGAGCTGGAAGGCAAGATTGGAAACTCATGCTGGAGGTGAGCGAACCCTGACGTCCCCGTGATACCCCCATCAAACCAAAAGAACTAGACCCAAATGCTCTTGTCCGAACAGGCTTTGGATCTCATCCCTGTCATCTGTTTATTTATTATTTTTTTTCTTCACACTCTCCTTTTTGGAAATTCATTGCCTAGCAACCTGCTGTCTTATTCTAAACAGTCATGCATACAATTGTGTGCACGCACTTGGAGACACTGGAATAATATTTGAGTGTCTCTGATGGCCTTGCTAGGACCAACAGATGGCTTGCTTGGAAGAGTTAGTTCCTAGTTAGTCAGAGCTGCATCTCAGGCAGTCCCCGTGACCATCTTAGCCCTTCAAGAGTCAGAAGAAGGGCATCCCTCTGCCTAATAGTGGGTGAGTAGCAACAACCCCAAAAGGATTCATAAGAGAAAGCTGGGCATCAGCATCCATCTGGTGGAGAACAGCATGAAAGCCCTCAGGCAGATAAGTCTGTGGATCAGTCACCTGTCAGCTAGCTACCTGAGAGAGAATGTTGTGAAGGCTTTTGAGTTACCCCAGACAGAGCAGCAGAAAATTCACTGGGGTTGCTCTCCAGTTCAAAGGGATGGGGCAGGCCTTGCTTCCCCATCTGTTCTGCCCTTAAAGGGTTCCCCCTGAAGTTAGAGTCAAGAGACTGCTGCCCCATAAGAGCTGCCTAATGACATGGATACGTCAATTGGGAAGAGGCACATGACACAGATCCAGCTGTCTAGCCTCTGGAAAACAGACCAATGTAATATAAAACAAAAGTATAGAAATATCTAACCTGATGGGTTATTATAAGGCACCTTGTAGTGCAGTCAACACCAGGTTTGAGAAATAGAACCCCTCAATTTTTTCATCTCTTAATTCTTCTCCTGCCCCCCAAAGTGACCACTGAATTGTCATAGTAATTGCTTCTTTGCATCTTTTTAAAGATTTAGCACCAGGTGAGCATTCCTGGATTACACAGTTTAGTCTTGACCATTTTTAGAAATGCAGTGTGTCTATTTAATCTCTTTTCATCTGTGGTTCCCTCTTTACCTTTTTCATGTCCTTACAATTTACCCATTGTAATCTGGAGCATCTGAGGGTTTGGAATTGGACAATTTAAAAAAAAAAGATAGACAAATAAATAAATAGGCTAGGTTTCTCTGGTTTCCACCAGAGTTTGTTTTTTGGGAGGTCTTGGAGAAGGGGAGAGGAGAACTGTATTAATAGGGTGAGGTGGGTATTAGTAGCACCAAGGGAAGATCTTTTGAGCATGTGACAATGTTTTCCAAGCTCCGGAGCCCCCTCTCCTACCCCCCTGCTGACAGGGCTTCACTAACAGGTGTGGTTAGGGCTCACTGGCCCAGCCCCCACAGCAGACAGTCTGGAGCTTCGCTTCAGCTCGGAGTGGTATTTGGGAAAGCTCTTTCAATCTCCTGAAGTGAAAAGCCCAAAGGCTTTATCCCTGTCAAGAGTGGGCCTGACAAGACAAAGGCAGCCTAGTAACCAGAGAGGCCAGTGGGGAGTCCAAACACCTGCTGGCCCTTCCTGCTTCCTGCACCGGCTGAAAGCCTTCCTGCCCCACTCTGGGCCTCAGTTTCTCCCTGTGGCAGCGTGCAGATCTGAGCATCCATCTTATGGAAGCAAGTGGTCATGCCTGTTTGCAGAGCCCCAGCTTCCCTGGGGAGGGAAGGCACCTGTTTAAACAGAGCAGCAGGCACCATGTGCTTGTTGGCTGCGTTCTAATGGAGGCGCCCTTCCCAGGCTGCAGCCCCATACTTGCGGGAGGAAGGGGGGCTAGGAAACAATGCCGGCTCTGTTTGCCCAGCTGCAGATCTCACCTTTCCCTCCGCTGTACCGTTCTCTGTACCACCCAATTTCTCTACCCCACGGGGGCCCAACTAGGGGCTGGGTTCCTATCAGAAAGCACTGACTCACTTTGGAAGCTCCAGTTTGAGTATAATTCAGTTTGATGGTTAAAAACTCAAAAACACAAAAGGAGATATTTTGAATCTCCGGGATTACTTTCACCATCGTGTGTCCTTATTTGGAGAAGGGGAGAGGGTAGGAAAAATATCCATCCATCTAATTCTAAGCCAGCCCTGTCTTTCCCAGTGGTGCTTGAAAGGGTTATTGTAACCCTTTCTCTCTACCGTACACTCTCCAAGGGCTGTGCACATTGATAGATAAGAGTTCTTTAAGCTCACTTTTTACTTACATACATTTTTTTAATTTTTAAAAAATCTTTAATGCTGAAAATCTTACATATGTCCCCTTTCCCCCCCACACACCCATTGACCCCTTCTAGCCTGATACTTGCATAAATTTTAATATGTGTCCTAAGTAAAGAGAAAAAGATAAGTAACTGCCCATTATTTGACTCAGCAAGCTATAACTTGGAAAGTATAAAGTGGGAAAATGTACTTCCTTTAGTCCATCAAGAATAATTTTGATGACATACTGGCAAACCTAAGTGACTTGGTCTAAATGTTTCGTCTCACCAGATAACCCTGGGCTAGATTTGCTTGGATCTTTTTATGTGGTTAAAGCTCAGAGTATCCAGGAGTTGTAGAAGAATGAATTATCATTACCTGTGGATCATGTGGGATAGAAACAATTGACAGTGTGCCTGTAACCAGTGGACTAGCAGCTAGCAGGTGGTTTCTGCTAGGTATTAATGGAGACATACTTGACCAGTGTGAAAAGGGAGAGGGCGGTCCAGAGTACTAGAGTCATGAAGAAAAGTGGATCTGTGGATCCCTGGAAAGGAGGCAGGAGGTGCTAAAAAGGGGAAAGGTCATTCCAGCAGAAAACGTGGACTTCTAAGTTTTGCTCTCATCATTGCTGACTTCAGATCAGCCATGCATCCTGTGGAAACCCACCAGATCTAATTTAGACAGTGTGAAAAATCTACCATTTTCTGGGGGAACTCCACCAGCTCTAGTCTAGATGATATGGGGACACCTGCCATTTCCTGGGGGCTTAAGGAAAACAGAAGAACCTCTGGCCTTAATGCTGTCATTTGGGAAACTGCAAAGGTGTGGTGAGTTAGTACCCTCATCCCAGCAACATGAAGCTAAAAGCCAAGGGCTTATTGGACCAGATTATGAGACTATTTCAGGACTTGTACAGTAGGACACTTTCAGGAATCCAACATTATAAGCTTCCAACTTAACCAACTATCACAATATTCAGCTAGCTCTCCATGTCATTTCAATCTTCTGCTCCTGCTTGTCTGGCCTCTTTCTGTGCCTTGATTGTCTTTCTTTCCTATTTTCCCCCACATTTTTCTGAATCATCTTCTCTGCCCTTTCCTACATGCAACTCAAGACTGTCTGCTTGGGTTTTCATGGTACTTTCCATGTTCACTCCCAATTGCTCTGCTATTGGTATTGGCTGAACTCAATGCTTAAATTTCTGTAATTTTCTGGCATTTTCCACTATTTCCTCTGAGGTGTCATTTTTTTCCTCCATGCCCTCTAACCTTTTCAAATCTCCTCTTTCTCCTCTCTAACTCCATCTATATCAACTGAGTGGAACATTTAGGCTCCAAAGGAGTCAGTGTGGTGAGGTCATGAGTCAGCACCCATGAGAAAAACTGAGTTGCTCTCAGCTGGCAAGTCAGCAGATTGGCTGAGAGAAGGATGAGAAAAAAATCAATTAAGGAATTTTTTAAAAAAAAAATTTTTAAACTAAAAATTGAGAAAAACAGCAGACAGAAAGGGAAATTTTTGAGGGGAAAGAGAGGGTAAGGATGGGGAAGGGGGAAAGCAAAAGGATATAAGGCTATATAGACTAAGCAAGTCAAAATTATCTTTTAAAAAAAGAATCATTGGTCTGAGCTTGAGAGTTTATCTTCAAAGCTCAAATTCAGAGTAGATATTTTATTAGATCAGTTACATTTGAAATTTGAACTTTCTCCTGTCCACCAACGATGTCAGTTGTGTATACGCTTTCCTGGAGACCTTAAAAAAGTGATGAGCCCTGGCCAGGGTGGCTAAGTTGGTTGGGCATCTTCCCAGGCACTGGAGGCTTATTGGTCCTGATCAGAGCACATGCCTGGGTTTTGGAATTGATCCCTGGTAGGGGTGTGCAGAAGGCAGCCAATCAATATCTCACTCTTACATCAATGTTTCTCTCTCTCTTTCTCCCTCTCTCTCCCTCTCTCTTTCTCTCTAAAAATCAATTTAAAAAATCTTTTTTAAAAGTGTTGAGACCTCTATTTGCCTGGGTTGTATTGTAAGGGGGTTTAAACATTGGGACCTCTTGTAGACCTGATGAAGAAAAGACCATCAACTTGTCTAAGAACTTTGCTAAACTGGAGAATAAGTGTAATATTCTGAGTTGAAAAGAGCAAAGAAAAGAAAACTGTTTCCCTTGGGCTACCCATTCTTTCTTTACAAAAGGAGAATTGGTGTCTGTACTGGATTGAATAGTAGGCCCCCAAAATTTATGCCCACCCAGAACTTGTGAATGTGGCTTTATTTGGAAATAGGATCTTTGTCGATGCAGTCATTAAGATACTTATGAATTAGACTGGGCCCTAAATCTAATGATTGGTGTCATAAGAAGAAGAAAATTTGGACAAAAATTCACAGACACATAAGGGAGAAGGCCATATGAAGACAGAGGCAGAGATTGGAGTGATATGTCTATAAGCCAAGAAACACCAAAGAAGCTAGAAGAGACAAAGAAGGATCCTCAGCTAGCTCCTTTAGACAGCTAGCTGTCAATACCTTGATTTCATACATATACCCTCCAGAACTGTGATAGAATAAATATCTGTGTTTTAAGCCACCTAGTTTGAGGTGTTTTGTTATGGCTTTGTTAGAAAACTAATGAAAGGTCCATAGAGGGGCATTAAGACTTGCCTGGCCTTCGTCTGTGGACAGCCCCTAGGTCAAGGCCTTGAAGTTTACCAAGCCATCATTCTGCTCTGGGTGATTCCTTACTGCCTCTTCCCACTGTTTTGCCTTTCATTAAACATGCACTAGTGGATGACTAATGGTTGACTAATGGTTGACTAGTGGTTGACTAATTGTGTGTCTGTTGCCTTTGAGTGCTGTGTTTTATTTCTGCTTTACATAAATATAGAAGCCCACTTGGAGAGAAGCCAGCCTTGGCAAGGAAGCCGTTCGCAGTTCTGCCAGGTTTGCATATCTCTCAAATGAATTATGAGTGGATGGGGACTGGGGACTGGGCCTCAGCCACTGCTCCCCAGAGCCCTGTGGTCCTCTCAAGAAAGTCACCCAGCAATTCCCCCAAACTACCTTTCTTTTCCAGGAACAAAACAGCTTCTCAGCCAGAGCATGGGGAGAAAGAAGAGGGTATCATGCACATCCCCTTATGCTCCTTACAGCTCACAAAACACTTCTTAAACAGCGGTGGAGCAGTTTCAAGCTGCTGGGTTTTGTTCATAAGCAGATTGTTAAGACAATCTCCTGGTACAACCTAGTTTAGGGCTACTGGTTTATGACTTGAGAAGAGGCAAATGCCAGACACATGCTGGGAAATTTTACCAGAAGGCTGTACAGACTCTACAGGTGAGAGCAGGGGAGACCCCCAGGCAGATTCCTGAGCCAGCAGAGTAGCTGTGACCATTTGAGACAGGACATGGCCTTGAGTTTTTAATGGAATACCTATTCCCCCTACAGGGCCACTATACTTTCACTCTCCCAAGCACCCCAACCATTACTTCTATGAGAAATAAACAGGGCTGGGAAAGACTAATACTGCTTCTGCACTAGAGAAACAAACTTCTAGAAGAGTAGGGCTGAAAAGAACCTGGGAGTCTCTGAAGGCCAGTGGTCCCCAATCTGGGGTGTGTGCACTTTAGGAATTAAGAAAGAAAATGCATTAGGGTCTTAGAAGAAAATAGAAAACCTTCTAGCTATATGTATTTTTGTGCTTAAAAAAGAACTTTATTAATAGTTAACACAAGGGTTGACAATAATGAAGGTACACAAGTTATCAATGTGCATATATTAATTATAAGACTTTTAAATATTGTTATTGATTTTAGAGAGAGATAGAGGAAGGAAGAGAGAGATATTTATGCAATCATTGATTGTTTCTTATTTGTGCCCTAACCAGGGATCAAACTTCTAACCTTGCCATATTGGCACAACGCTCTAACCAACTTAGCTAGCTGGCCAGGTCTAAATGTAAATCTCTTGAAGTTAATTTTGGTTATGCATGCTGATCAGGAAAAGATATAGAATCCACCATTCTAGTCCAGAGATTTTCAAAATTTGTGCTTGAGGATTGGGGAGGGAGAGGGTATCTTGAGTAAATGAGGATCTACTTAATCCCCTCTGGGCAGCACTAGAAAATTCAGTTCTGCTTTCTTTTTTAAAAAAAATATATAGTTTCATCGATTTCAGAGAGAGGAAGGGAGAGGGTGAGAGAGATAGAACATCAATGATGAAAACGAATCGATCAGCTGCCTCCTGCACGCTCCACACTGGGGATCGAGCCTGCAACCCAGGCATGTGTCCTGACTGGGAATCGAACTGTGAGCCACTGGTTCATAGGTCAACACTGAGTTATGTTGGCTGGGTTGCTCCACATTCTGAACTTCTGTTATAATTTGTTTGATTAAAAAGTTCTACTAAGAAAAGAAAAGGCTGAACAAAATGACTGAACTATTTTAGCTCCCTTATTTTTTAGATGGGAAATCTGAGGCCCAGAGCACAGGTGATTGCCCCAAGTCACACAACTCACTAGGGCCAAGGCCAAGGCTAGAACTCTTTCCCCTGACTTTTAGTTCATTATTTTCTCTGAATGAACCATGCATTCTCCAGACCATGCACCTGTATTGATGACCCTACATAACGAAGCCACACCGGAAAAAGGGTGCTGGAAAAGTGGGTCTTTCCTCTAGCAATGACCTGGAATTCCAGAATAGAATTTTTGCGACTATGGCTTTTCAGATTTAACTTCACTGCCTTCCCAGTACATCTCCAACGAGTTGTAGCCTGGGCATCCTCTCTCCTGACTGGGCACTCAACTAACAGGCTATCTCACTTGACAACTGAGTCCCAATGACTTTCTCCATTGCTTCTCAGAAAAAAAGTCCTCTTGTTCCTGGAACTATGGAATGTGGTTAGGACCCACAGATTGGGAGCTTCTCAGAGGCCTGCCTTTCTCATTGATATGTTGATTTTAAACATGAAAAGCATTGATCTCTCTCAGAGTTTAGGCCCCAGTTGTCATACAAAGTAATTTGTTTCCTTTTAAGATCATCAAATTTCTCCTCCCATTCTCTAGACTCACTCATTTGTCACCACCAGCCCACTGCTCTTGGGTACTCACAACTACTTTATGTTTTTAGGGAGTTTAATACAGGCAAGGCTCTTTGTAGGACAAAATGAATTGCAAGACAGGTTGTCTTCCTTTAAAGAGAATATTTTACAGATTTAAAAAAAAAACAGTAAGAAGACACAAAAGATACAATTAGCAATGCAGATAAATATGATACTGCTACTGAGTGGATACTATAAGAATTAGAATTTCTTCTTTCTTTCTTTCTTTCTTTCTTTCTTTCTTTCTTTCTTTCTTTCTTTCTTTCCACATTCAAACTCCTTGAGGGTAGGGAATGTCTTAAACCTATTTACCTGAATTCTGGCAAATAACAGATGCTTAATACATACATTGAGCAAGTAAATATTAGCTCAGCAAATAAATAAACAAATGAATTCTTAAACAAATGAACATAAAAATGATAAGAAAGGGGAGCTTGTTTTGAGTGATCCAGAAAATTGTGCAGGAAGAATTTTAAGAATGTCTAAATTAGAAGAAAAGGAGAGATCATGTTGCAGGCGGTGAAAAATTACTGAAGTAGATGGGTATGGAACTAGAAAACCACTCTGCTGGTATTGGGTGCTAGTAGATTTAACAGTTAAATAGTAGGGACAGCTTGATAGGCTAAAATACAAAAGTAAGGTCCATGTTTGCTACTGAAAACATGAATCACTAGAATCCATTAGGCAAGAGAAAGATGAAATGAAAGCAATGTTTTAGAAAGTTGAGTCAAGGGTGGTGTGAAAAGTGGATTAGAGAAGGGAAAAATGATGATGCATACCTTCATTGAAGCATTTCTCCCTGATCTTCAGTCTGCCTCTATCCTGTGATCCAAGGCAAGCTAAGAAGAGCAGTGCTTAAGATGATGTCTTCATTTCTCTACCACCTGTCCAAGGGCCATCTTCCTTTTCTCTATACTATCTCTCAGTCTGAGATAGTAGTAGATCTTCCTACTAAAACCAATCAGTTCAACTTTTAAAGCAACCAAATTATGCACCCCTTTGTTCAAAGCAGCACAATTCACCATAGCTAAGATTTGGAAACAACCTAAGTGCCCATCAGCAGATGAGTGGATTAAAAAGCTGTGGTACATCTCCACAATGGAATAGTGTGCTGCTATAAAAAAGAAAGAACTCCTACCATTTGCAACAGCATGGATGGAGCTGGAGAGCATTATGCTAAGTGAAATAAGCCAGTCAGAGAAAGATAAATATCACATGATCTCACTCATTTGTGAAATATAATGAACATTATAAACTGATGAACAAAAATACATACAGAGACAAAGAAGCATTGAACAGACTGTCAAACTTCAGTGGGAAGGCAGGGGAGGGGAGGAGGGTGGGGGTAAGAGATCAACCAAAGGACTTGTATGCATGCATATAAGCATAAGCAATGGACACAGACACTAGGGGCATTGAGGGCATGTGCCTGGAGGTGGGGGTGGCTGGGGGGAGGTCAATGGGGGGAAAAGGAGACATATGTAATACTGTATGTAAAACTTTAAACAATAAAATAAAACTTAAAAAATAAAAATAAATAAAGCAACCAAATTAGCCAAAAATGCTACCTTTTTCAACTGACTTGCCTTCTAATCAATTCAGCTCTTGACCTTAGCTCATCCAACCTTGGATAAACCACCTGGACCCCTTTTTTATTTCCTCTACCTCCAGGGTCATTGTCCAGCTCTGTTTCCATCTTAGATTGCTTCTTTCTGTCACTGTCTACCTCCCTGTTTCTTCTTTTTTGCTTAAAATGTGCCTTCTCTTTAGAAAAGGGCTGTAATATGCACATTGAGCAATAGCAAGGCAGCATTCCTTAAACCGGCAGTCTCATATCCCCACTGGGAGTCCTTTTGGATCTGTCAAAAAATCTCAGTCCAGAAACATGAATTACAACCACTATTTTTTCAAGGCCTCTGAGCAACTTCAACTGAACCCAAGAATCTTGAATATATTCTATTTCTTCCAAATTCTATGAAGGCATATATACACACCAGTAGAAATTTCTCCAGAGAAATCTATTTAACTTGGCTGCTTTGACACATCCATATCTTTCATCTATTTTTATTAATAACAATAAATATTTTTTCCTTTTCTTTGCATGATGCCATGCTAATTCAGGAGACTTGTGTCAACAGCATCATTATAGCTTTGCAGCATTAAGGTTTTTTTTCTATGTAGGGTTTGGATATCAACTATAATATTTTGTGCTAAGAGGGATGCATAAACAAGAAACTACTTTTTTTGGATTTGGGAAGTCATCTAATCATGGACTACCAGACTTTGAGTATCTAGAAGGCAGGGGTCATGTCATATTTATCTTTGTGGTATGAGTGCTTGACATTAGCTATGGGCTCAATAAATGTCTATTGTCTATTATGTAAATAGATTAACTAATGAATTATTCTAAGCTGTAGCTCACTTAACTCCAGTTCTATTAACTACTTCAGCCCTTTCCAATTTTAATCTAGACCATGCTAGGTCAATTCTTTTGTCCATAGCTTTATTCAAGTGCACCCTTTGTATTTTTGGGGGGAGGAGGAGCTCTGTGCAATCATCTCTATAACTCCATAGTACATCACTGATTCCCTTCCACTGCATGATGTATTAAGGAGAGTCAATAAGTCTTTATCACTCTTCCCATTAAAAGGTGGGATCTATTTTTCTCTCCCTTGAATCTAGGATGAGCAGTGACTATTTTGACCTATAAACTATAGCAGAAGTGACACTACACCAGTTTAGGCCTGATCTTTAAATAGGGCTGACAGTTTCTGCCTTGGTCTCTGGGAGCCCTGAACTGACATTCTGACCATACTGGGAAGAGCAGAAGCACAGAGGAGCCCAGCCTTGTAACTGTCTCCATCAAGGTGCTAGGAATGTGAGTGAATCCAACTTGGGCCTTCTAAACAATATAACCACTGTGCTGTGAAAAGCCCCCACAACGTGAACCACATGAATACAGTCCATCTGATAACCCCAGCTGAGCTCCCAGACAATAGCCAGCATCAATTTGTAGCCATGTGAGGATTCCATGTTGGAACTGCAGGCCCAGCCAACATCTAACTGCATCTTCATGAGAGTGCCCAAGGAAGAACTGCCCAGCTCTGAGCCCAGTCCACACACAAAACTGTGGACTATCATGACAAATTATTGTTTTAAGCTACTAAGTTTTGAGGTAGTTTGTTATACAGCAGTAGACAACCAGAACACTCTGTTATGCAAATAAAAGTTGAACTAAAGGACCCTGGCCAGCATGGCTAAGTTGGTTGAAGTGTCATCCCATACACCAAATTGCAGGTTCAATCCCCAGTCGGAGTGTGTACAGGAGGCAACCAATCTATTTCTCTCTCACATCAATGTTTCTCTGTGTCTCTCCCCCTTCCCTCTCAAGAAAGTTCAATGAACATTAAAAAGTTGAACTGAAGGGTAGAGATTGTACATTGGCATTTTTCTCTGAAGTTTCCACAGTACCTGATAGAGGGCTTTGCCCTCTGCTGTGAGAGTATGGAGTGTCTCACTTTACAGACAGAAGGACCCAAAATAAATAGGACCTTCTCTTTATAGGGGCTATGTCAGCATGGATGGCATGTGTCTGCCACCTGCCTTCATGGGAGAGACTGTGGACAGCCACCCAATCCATCCCCCTGCCTCCCGAAATAAATCCTGACAGAGAACATTGCTATGTGTGTTTTCTTCTTCTTTTTTTAATCCCAAGAAAAGGAGATCTTGCAGCTACCTTTGGCAATGCATTCCAGCAGCTTGTAAATCTTAGAGCATTCTAACAGATGTTTCACCTCGATTCTTCCAAATGCAGTTTCATCCCTTTCTTCTTGCTTCTTCATCTTGTCCTTTGCCTTCATTTTTCTAAATTTTGAGAAGCACTGAAGGAAATATGACTCACAAACTCCTCTTTATTTTTCTTTCATAGATGTGAAGGGATGCATCACTTCATTCTTCTATAGAAGCTGGAATGTTGTCATTCAGTGACACCCCAGGTTTCTGATCTGAAAAAATGCAAGATAAAAACCTATTGCCTTGCTTACTTGAATGAATTGATTAACCCTTTGCGGTCCAATTTTATTTTTGGAATTCAAACAGTCTGGTCCAAATTAATTGATGGGATTGAATGTTGAACCGGTTTGAGGTGTCTACCTCTGCCTCGACGTTGGACCTGCTCCTAGCGCCTGGTCTGTCGAGTCAGCCTCCACGTTGGACCGAAAAGGGTTAAAAGATCGAAATGAAAGTAACTACAGGACGGCATTTCACAGACTATAAAGCATACAATAAATTCACAGCAGCCTGGATCAAGTGGCTATTGCTTTAAGAAATCTCACAAAGAAAATTAGTTATTGCCTTGCCTAGGGTGGGATGTTGGGATGATTGGGGAGTGATGGCTAAGTGGTACAGGGTTTCTTTTTGGGATAATGAAAATGTCCTATATAACTCTGTGAATATACTAAAAGCCACAGAATTACTCAAAATGGGATAATTGTATGCACTCAAAATGGGATAATTGTATGCTATATGTAGTCTATCTTAATAAAATTGTTTAAAAAGAAAGAAACCTCAAGAGATCAACCAAAGAACTTGTATGCATATATGCATAACCCATGAACACAGACAATGGGTAGTGAAGGCCTGGGACAGGGGGTGGAGGCAAGCTAGAGGGGTCAATGGGGCGAAAAGGGGGACATATGTAATACTTTCAACAGTAAAGATTTTAAAAATTAAAAATAAATAAAATTTTAAAAAAAGAAATCTCAAATTCTATATCTCTTTTCTGGATTTACATTAGACTTTTTTTCTTGGGGCCTTCCGTCATTTGTCATTCCCTGAACACCATCAGCCATGGACCTTGTCAACTATCTCCTACACTTGGACCATTTTAGAATTGGGTTCTGTCCATGAAGAAAGCTTGTCCTCTGCCCACAGCAGAGAACAAAAGAAGAAATAGACTAATGTCAAATGAACAATAAACATAGACAAGACAAAATGATGTGTTTATGGTCTGAGATGTGACATTTTGAAGTGGATTATAGTCTCTAGAACAGCAATTTTCAACCCACACTGGTGTGTTGGAAGAATTCTTAAAACATGCAATACTTGACTACTTAGTGGAACTGACCTCTTTTCCCTTAGATTGTCAAATAAAACAATGACAATGGCCAACACAACAATAGCCATCTGGTGTGAATGCTCTATCTTGAACCATAAATATATAGGTCATACAATAGAGTTGCATCTTATTGGTCACATCCATAATAAGGTTGCATCTGATTGGTTAACTCTTGGTACTATGTGATTGGTCAATTCTTGGTACCAAAAATCCTCATATACAAGTATAGGTGCCTGATATTTTTAAAGTCACTTTGGACCAAAAAAGTAGTTAAGTACTATTATTATTTTTGTAAATCAATCAAAATTATATGGGATTTTTTTTGTCAGATTGCTAAAAAAATATATATATTGGTGTGCTGCAGAATTTTAGTAATTAGTTTATGTGTGCTGTGTAATTCAAAAGGTTGAAAATCACTGCTTTAAAAGACTGACAATGGGACCTAAAAAGATATTTAATTGATGAAGTCTTGCAGATCTTACAACTGGGTTACAGGGCTCAGAGATGAAAGGCCATAAGTTTATTTTTGTCTCTACTTTCCTCACTCTGCCTCTTTTTCATGTCCAGGCAATGCTTGAGAAGGAAGATAAAAAGGTTTGAGGACAAAGCTCATAGCTAACCTCAGTTTTCTCTGCCAGCTTCCCCAGGTCTATCTATTTTATGGAGAACTTTTTTGGAGGCTGCCCTGAGAAATGGATGAGAGGGAGGAAGCCAAGAGGGCAGTAAGGCCTCTGGGAATCACCAAAGTTCTTAGGTCACTAACCAACTCTGACCAAAAAGCTGCCCCTCCCCCAGTTTTTGCTAGCACTTTCCAAGGCCCTGACAAAGACAAAGCGCTCCTCAGGGAGGCCTTTCAGAAGGACTCCATGTCCACAGGACCCAAGCTGACTCGCTCTTTCAGAGAGCCTCAGCCTTTCTCAGAACACAATCTGGGCTAGCATCAGCACTCCACAAACTGTAAAAATACAAATGAACCCCACTCCTGTGGAGCACGTGGGGTAGTGCTATCATTCATACTGGCTCATAACAGCCAACACCCGGGCCCTCAGCCCCTCCCCAGCATCCCTTCCTCCCTCAACTTCCACTCTCAGCTCCCATCCAGACTCTCCTCCTGCCAGCACAAAATCAACAGAACGACAAAAATCAACAGAACGGGTTTTGGACAGCTGGAATAATCATCATCTTTCACTCCATGTCTCCGATCCCCGCGGGGCCTGCCCTGTGCCCTCTCCCTCCCACCCTCCCATGGCCTCTCACTCAATTCATTCTTCTCCTGGCACCAACAGCTATTTTCCACCACCCTGCCTGGCCTATGTCCAACCCACCTCCCCAAGGGGTTTTCACTCCCCACTTCATCTGTCTCCTTCATGCTCCTCTTGGTGGAACTGGATCTTCCAGTTCTATTTCTGGATTCTTTCCACTGCCCTCTCTTAGATGAGGCGGCTTGCTTCTTCAACCTGACTTGCATCTCTCTGGCCTCTAATCAGCACCTCTAAAATCCTCCAGTGGCAGGTGTAGAGCTACAGTCTGCAACTGGTTTATTTTTTTCCAGTGGATCCCTCCTTCTCTTCCTCCTCTGTCCTGTCACAGAAACATAGAGCTTTGGTGAGTAAGGGCTTTGTTACTATGTCATGTGCCTTGAAGAGGCCACCATCACTAGAAAGAAGAGAGAAATATTTCCTCTTTTTACTAGATAGAACCCTGTTTCTACAGCCTTCTCATTTGCTTTTTTATCAATTTTCCATTCCCATCTTTTTCCTTGGCTGATATACAAATAGGACAAGCATCTAACTTCTACTATTACATTAACATTCATCCATACTATTTGGCATTACAACTTCTCATAGGTATTAGCCACTTCTGGCTACTGACCTGTTTTATCTTTAGGTGACTCTAGCCTCATGCAGAGCTCTCTTTTTTCAAACCTTGGATGTCAGGTCTTCCTTCCATTGTGAGCCCTCTGTTCTCAGTTGGACTCTCTTCTGCCATATTCTTTTTGAGAAGACTATGCTCCATTCTGCCCATCCTAGACCTTCAATTTACCTAAGTCTCACTTCTAAGAATCATGAAAGTCATTTATCAACATCCCCTATAGAAATCTAAACATTTTTGCTTTCCAAAAATGACTTCTGTTCTCTCGCCCCACACTTGTGAAAATAGTTAGCCAACATTAACAACTGCATATATATATATATTTGAGATATATATCTCAAAATATGTGTGTGCATGTATAATCTTGCATCTCCCTGCTCCCCTACCAACTCCTCATACCACAGTAGTCAGTCCTATATATGCCTCCAGGATTTTTTTTTTCTGTGCAATTAAATATACCTAACTACCTAGGACATTTAATTTGAAGCATATTTTAAGATTTACTTCGTAATCTTATTTTGTCATGTAACAATATATTGTAAACAGCCTTTATCCCATGGTATCCACCAGGAACCCAGCAGGAAACAGATGGCATGCTTCAAATGAGTCCAGCAGGGTTTATTCACAAAGTACTGTTAACAAAAGTGTGGGTGTGGTGTAGATCGGTGACCATGCATCCAGGTTTGCCTGGGATAATTCTGGGATATATCTGTTGTCTCCATATCATAGCTAGTGTGATATTTCCCAGACTCTCCACTTTTTAAATAAAATCTGATTATGAATTGTTGCACTAAAATCAGATGGGATGGGTTAGAAAAATATCTTTTCTACTTCAGCATCTGCCATGGTGTCATCTAGTCATCTGTGAGATGCATGTGCATTGAACATGTGGTTGGATCTGGAAAACTACCTGTAATAATATTATCTCTTTTCACTACCATTTCTAGATCCAATGCTATCAGTGTCTCCTTTCCAAGAAAAGGATTCCACGCACCCACTAATATATTTTTAAATGTACCTGGGCCCCAGCTGCTGGTATAGCAGCAAGCACTTTCTCTTGTTTTGCTGTCATTAATTGGATTTTAAAAATGTTTGAAACTATGAAGAACTACATTGTAAAGTAACATAAGTGTCCTAAAGTTATAGTGAACATTTTCATAAATAAGCCCTCTAAATATGAATTGTATTTTATTCAAAATCAGTTGAAATCTTCAATCAAAATATTCAGCAACAAAGTGCCCAAAATTCAACTTTTGGAGCATTTAACAAATTGCAATTATAAAAAATAAAGCTTGAGAACAGGAAGTCTTTGGCCTTTTAAAAGAAGGGAAAACTGAGCAACTTAGATGAAAGATTTAATTTTGAAAATCTATCATTGAGCTTTGGAACATCTTAACTTGTGGAAAGATGGTAGTCAGCATTGAGAAGGACTACAAATTACAGCCATCTAAGTTGACATAAACATTCAGTTAGAGTCCTCTTATTCAACAAGTTTTCTTTTTTATATATAAAACCATTTGTTGAAAACAAGACATCTGATTAGGGGTTAAAAGATACTAACTTGGAAAATATTTGGTTTGCAATATTTATACATTTCACTAGGAAAACAATTACAGTTGGGAATGTCCTGCATTAGCATAATTTAACCAGGTACTTTAGAGAGTATTTTCTCAATTAAAACTATTATGTCTATGTTGAAGGTATCAACTTCCAATGTCTTAATCATAAAACACAACATTGAAGAAAGTTGTAAAATGTAATTTTAAAATTTTAAAAATAATAAAACAACAATGTAAAAGAGAAAAAGTCTTTCAGAAAATACCAGCAATACCATAGGAAAGAAAATGAATACATGATTATATATTGACAATAATCATTATTCTGATAATTTAATATTTAATAATCAAAGAATCAATTTAAAGAAGTTTTTACAATTTTGATTTAATAACTACACATATTCTATTTTAGTTTTTTTAAAAGGACTTTACTTTTGAAAGCAGTTTTTGATTGGAATTATTTTATAAGTTCATCAATATTATAAAACTTTTTGTAATCCTCTTTGACTCTTAAGAATGATAATAAATTTTATGGTGATGAGGTATAGAGAACAAGAGAGTGTAGTAACCTGAGCTGTTGCTACCTCTAAGCACCAAAGAGTGGGGAGAAGTGGCTACAGAAACTTGGAGGAAGAATCATGTACAGTATAGTTGGTCTCTCAAAAGGACGGGTTAGTTTTAGGGGCATCAGCTCCTAGTGATTTCACTGGAGGAGAAGGCAGAAGACACTTCCCTTCCATCTCTCTCTAGTATTCTGCTGGGGATTCCCACTGGTTGAACCCAACAGGAAAGAGAAGATGAGGAATTCACTGATGTGGTCCAAATAGGCCATCTGCTCAGGGCAGAAAGCAAAGGAGAGGAGGCGAGAAAATGGCAATCAGAAGAAATCTGGCAACTTAATTTTTTTTTTCCAAGAGTGGTTTTTAAACTATTTTTTAAATGACTCTTTTGGTTCATATTAAATCTTACATGGAAGCCTAGTATGGAAAAAAGAAAAGTGCCCATTGGGATGAGAGGCCTAGAACCCCAAATCCCTCCCCAGATCACTCTCCTGAGAACTTCTTAGAAGCCATTCTCATACAGCATGAGTTTAAATGTCTACTGAGTCCAATGATTAATGTGTCATATTTCATTAAAACAATGGGACATAACTTTTAAAGTTTTTTTTAATTAAAAGCAGTATTGTGAACACCCTCAGAGCTAAATGATGGAATGAAACATTAATTATTTTCTTAGAAAGGTTACTAGAAGTAGAATAACAGGCCCAAAGGGTAGGAACATTTTTGTTTCTTGATTTGTGTTGCCTCATTACCCTTCCATAATACAGTACCATTTAACACTGCAATTTAGAGCACTTGTAAGTCCCAGCTTCTCTACATTCATGCCAACTCTTAGCGCAACCTTTATAAAAAGTATTTTTTGACATTTTTTTAGCCAACAGAAAAATTATTCCACACAGAAAATAAATCTGGTGGTTATTTCAATTTAAATTTCTTTTGTTACCACTCAGGTTGACCTTTTGTCTATGTATATTTTATCAGTCATGTCAATTTCTTCATTAGTTGCGTGTGTTTTTCTTTGTCATTGACTTGTAAGAGTTCTTTATATAAAGGCTATATGTAACAGAAATGTGTGTATGTGTGTGTTTATGGTATTTTGAAACATACAAAAGTCTTCAATGTTTAAGGAATCACCTCTATTAATAGTATCTTCCTTGTGGAGTTCTTCCTTTGATGTCATGCTGAGAAAGTCTTTCTATACCCCAAGAAAGGCTTTTGTTAAATGAACCACTCTAAATGTTGTTCTCTTTTACTGAATAAGTAGATTTGAGAAGCAGAAAGTAAATAGAAAAACTCTCTCAGAACAAAAGGGGTTGGGGAGAGAACTCTCAGTGCAGAAGTGGGTGAAGTTTAGACAGAACTCACTGTTAGTGTAAGAGCCAGGGGAACTTGTGACCTTAAGACTAAAATATTCTCTCCCTATTGTCCTATCTGAATTGATTTAGAGTGAGCCTGGGGTGATAGCATGGGACATTATGAGATGACTTCCAAGGGGTATAACTCCCCAAGGCAGCAGTGCTCTGGTTTGCCACCCAGAAGAGCCTTCAGCCTCTCTCTCAGATATGGGTGGACCCCTTGTAAAATGCAAGTGTCCCAGTTAGATTAATATCCTGGCTAAAGGACTGCCTGCATGAAAAAGTAACAGTTTGACTGAAAGGTGGGGGTGGGGGGGAAAGGCCAGGATAAAAGTTGAGTGGGGCAGGGGCCCCTGTGAGGGAAGAGAGGAGAGTTCTCCCTCCCCAACACACACCTGGCAAGCCTCTTCCCTCAAGGGACCACTCCTTCCCTCGACAGCTGGTGTTTTCCCTTCTGCCCCAGGCCTGGCCCCTGGCCACAGACATGCTCAGAGTGATGCCTGTCTTGGAAGCATCTCTGCAGATGCTATTCTGATAACACTTTAATCCTTTCCCCGCCCCTTCTCCCCCTTAACCTCTCCACCTCTAGCCAAGGCTTTTGTGTTTGTGTGCCTGTGTATTTGGGGAAGGAGGGTGGAATGAAGGACAGAGAAGCTTAATAACCAGCAAACACAGGCTCCAGTTTCCTGGGGTGGATTACTACAGTGAAATGGCTGCTTGGTCCCAGCTATTGAAGCCAGGTTGCAGCTGAAGAGAGAGGTTTCCTTGTCTGGCCTGTGGGAACATAACAGGAAAAGGGGGGTTGGATGGAATAGTGCTGTTAATGCATCAAAATTTTTTCTCTAGGTATAAATAGAGACTTCATTTTTCTTCCCTTTCTTTTCCACACCCCACATAGATATGCCAGATAAAATACAGCACTCAGAGTTAAAATTTGTATTGCAGATAGATAATAATGCATGGAACATACTCATACCATATATATAATAAAATAAGAAGGAAGTTGTGTGATTTGGTGTGATGTTGGATTGGAGGCAAGTGCAAGGACGAAGCAAGAGGCCATTGGAACAGGTTGCACGATAAACCATAAGATGCCTATTGTCAGCCTTTGAGACTACTTTTGCTGCCCAATAACTTGGGGGAGTCCTTCCTGAGTGCTCAACCCTACATACATGACCTCTAACGCTTCCTGTCTTGCACTCAAGCCCCCACAGTCATCATGAGTGCCACAAAATGACTTTTCATGCCAGACAAAGAGATTTACAGGGATGCAAACTATGCCCATGTCACAGCCACAGGCACACAAGAATGTTCCAGCATAAGAGACAAGTCTCTTCAGAAAGCACTCTGCATCGAAATCCCCTCTACCTAGTCCCCACATTCTAACCCTTTCTAAGTTTGTGCCTGGACAGTCAAGAAATCTGTATCGGTGCCTGCTTCCTTCTGTTTTTACCTTTAGTCCAAAGCAAATGATTCTCAGCTCCTCCAACCATTTCAATCCTGTAGATTCCTTTTGGTCATTTCCCTTCTCTCAAATCCCCAGTATGCATTTCACCCTGAAAAACAATGGAACTCCAGGCCTATGTCCCTGAGACAGGGACATTCCTGGTGCAAACCCTTCTCTACCACAGAGTGACACCCTCCTCTTCACCATCAACTTGCCTTCCTTTTAGCTAGCACATTCCTACTGTCCCTCTTACTGTCCTTCAGTGTTCTCTCCTTCCCCCCAGTGCCTACCTTTGATCTACTGGGCCAACCCAAAGTCATGCTTACTGCCAGGCACTCCCAAGAAAGTCACATGACTGCCATGTGCTCTGGACAGAAAGACAGAGCCTTAAAGGGTCACTGGAAAGAAATTCCAATCCACCTTCACCTCCACACCCATCCCCTCTGGTTACTGTTGGTCCAAGCTTTTTCTTTTTTCTTTTTTTTTTTTTAACCAGCAACTCTCCATACTTAGCCTCAGTAATTAATATATAAGCTAATGGATGCAAATTTGGTCAACTAAGTATTCCAGTAACATTCATTCATTCCTGTTCCCATTAATTCAGCTAACATGTAGTATCAGTCTTACATTGTCCACACCTCACTTTGTGGCTCATCACACTAATCCCTTAGGGGCCTGGCCTGCCCCAAACCCACCAAGAGATGCCTAGAATAAGGTGCAGGGTATCTTTTTCAGGGGATAGGTGATGGAGATAGTGGAGACGGGGTCAGAGAGGGCAGAAATAAAGGAGTACAAGTGGGGCGAGGGTAGGAGGGGGAGAAAAAAATGATGGAAGGCAACAGAGAGTGCCTTTGAGAGAAATCTCCCCCATCAGCCCTCATTCCTTGGAGACTTTCCATTTAGTCAAAACAGAAATTTGGTTTCAAGGGAGTGCAGGAAACTTGTGGTTGTTAAAGAAGAAGAAAAAAAATAGAACTTTCCCATTGCTCTCTCTCCTCTTTCTCTCTCTCCTACCACTGCCGGATAAAATTTCATTCCAAATGCTTCTCAGAATGAACCAG
Organism: Myotis lucifugus; assembly: GCF_000147115.1. Taxonomy (NCBI): domain Eukaryota; kingdom Metazoa; phylum Chordata; class Mammalia; order Chiroptera; family Vespertilionidae; genus Myotis; species Myotis lucifugus. Next base: position 17,045,334 of record NW_005871051.1, on the reverse strand, counting down.
GCTGATGACCCTGATGAATATCTGCTGCTTCCAAAGGAAACTCTCTGCCTGTGTGAAGCCATTAACATAAAGAATCAAGGTCACTCTGCTTGCACCCAAGGGAGGCTTTGGGGCTTTTCACACACCTGGCTGAGAGCACAGCTTTGCAGGCTGAGCCACTATGGTCCTGAGTGTCCTGCTATGGGTTGTTTATTACACCCGGTGGAGAGCACACATGGGAACCTGCAGCAGGAGGGTTCTGGGTTGGACAAGAGGACACAGTTCAAGCCAGAAAGGTTACAAGACCGTGGAACCTTCTTGCTGGGAGAGAGGCAGAGTAAGAGGACAAGTATACACCTTAGAGTCATTCGCATCTGTAGTTGGGTCTTGGTTCAACAAGTGGTGTTCTCCCTCTATGTTCTCAGTTTCTTTAACTATAAAATGGGGATAAGCAAGCAATGTCCAAGGATTGTTGATAGCAGTAATTCCGGTGAAATACAGCATATTGAATACATGCTGTATTTATCCTCAAAACCTCATTAAAATGAGAGTAAAAGAGAAAAAGAATAGAAGAAGCAACCACAGAGGGTAACCACATGCTCGTAGATGAAAAACCAATGGAGGATGAAAATCTAGCTCAGCAAAAGGGGAATGTAGTGGGGGAAGGATGATGATATGAAAATCCATGGGGCCCCCAGGAAATCAGAATGGCTCTGAAATGGGAGTACCAGGTACTGTGGAAGGCAAAGGGAAGCAGGGAGCAGAAAACTCAACAATTGCTTGGAATTTCCTAAGAAGCAAACAAAGCCCAGGTTCCCTCCTCTCCCCGACACAGCAAGGACAACTACCTCTCCAAAGAGGGTGAAGCTGAGATATAGAGACTGAGTAGAATTTTCTCATGCCCTACCCTCCAGCTCCCACCAACACCAATCCCTTTTCCCATATAGCTCTGGATTGCTAGAAGCTAGGCATTCACCTCCCAGACAAGAAGTTGGAGAATTTTCTGAAAAACTGAATGGATCCAGAAAAGAAGCCTGCAGATGATGTTGGCATCTGGGGGACCCCCAGTTAAAACTCCAGTTCATGGCCAGACTCTAGGACCCAGTAAAGTTAAGCCCAACAATCAAAAAACCCTGAGCAAAACACAAATTCCAAACTGTTTTTCTTACATTGTCAAGTATAATGTACATGAAAAGAGCATATATAATGTCCATATATGGTTAAAATAATCATATTAAAAACACCTTGTACATCCCATTCGCCTTGGGAAATAGGACCTCACCAGTAACTTTGAGCCCCATATGTGTTCCTGCCCTATTGTATCCTTCTCCATCTCTGATGAACCACTATGCTGAATTTTGTTTTGATCATTTGATTTGCTTTTCTTTGCAATTTTACCACACATGTACATATCTCTAAACAATCTATTGTTTAGTTTTGCCTGCTTTTGAACTTTACATAAACGGTATCATACTGCATTTATTCTATGACTAACTTTGTTTGCCCAATGTTATAATTTTGAGGTTCATCCACATTGAATTGTGTGTGAAAATATATATTTTCATTGATATATAGAATTATATTATAAGAAAATCCCATAATTTATGTATCTTTTCTCTTTGGGTGGCTTTCTGGTTGTTTCTAGGCTTCCTGGTTAATGTGAACAGCCACACCCTGGCCAATTTCCTACAAGTTGCATCTGTGTTATGGACTCTTTAGAGAATATATGTAAAAAACAGATTGGCTGGGACATCATTGTTGCTCATTCTCAACTTGCAAAATGTCAAATAATTCCCATGGGTGGATTTGACCAATTTACATTCCATCTGTATGAGAATCTCCTGACCTCCCTATTCTCGACAACACCTGGTACAGCTACTTTGTTGCCAGTCTGGAAGATGTGAAATGTGTTATTTTGGTTTTCATTTACATATCTCTAATCACTTATGAGGTTGCACATTATTTCAAATATTTATAGACCATATATACATCTGGTTGGTAAAATAAACATGTGGTGGGTGTTTGTGGGTTTTTTTCTTCATTTTATTTGCCCATTTTAAAAAGTGCATTGTTAGTCATTTTCTTATAGATCTTTATATATTCTATGCCCTAGCCAGTTTTGTTCAGTGGATAGAGCATCAACCTGTGGGCTGAAGGGTCCTGGGTTTGATTCTGGTCAAAGGCACATACCTCAGTTGCAGGCTCAATCACATGTGCAGGCAACCAATCTATGTGTCTCTCTCACATTGAGGTTTCTCTCTCTCTCTCTCTCTGTCTCTTCCCCTCCCTTCCACTCTCTCTAAAAATCAATGGAAAAATATCCTTGGGTAAGAGTTAACAAAAAAGAAAAGAAAGATTGAAAGGTAAGAACAGACAAGGAACTTCTCTAGAAACTACACCTAAATAAATAAATAAATAAATAAATAAATAAATAAATAAATACAGAGAGAGGAAAAAGAAAATGACAGGAAGATAGGGATGAGCTTATGAGATAATCAATCTAAGAAGTTCATCATCATTCACTAGTAGAGGTGAGTCATTATGAATAAAAAACAGAGGAAAAGGACAGGAAAAACTCATCAAAGAAGTAATGCAAAAAGTTTTCCAAGCTTGGTGGAAATGAGTTTTCAGAATGAAAGGGCCCATCAAGCACTCAGCATGATGAACCAGTCCATTGGTGTGAAGTTACCGAATATTAGGAAGAGGACTTTAAACATTCTGTGGATATAAAGCTCATATATCAAGGCTGAGAATAAGAAGATGCGAAGTGTGTTATTTTGGTTTTCATCTACATATCTCTAATCACTTAAGAGGTTGCACATTATTTCAAATACTTATAGACCATATATACATCCTGGTTAGTAAAATAAACCTGACTCCATCCCTCCTTCCCTCCCTCCCTCCCTCCCACAGGTCTCAGTGGCATTTTTTTTTTTTTAAGAAAAGATTCTTGTTTATTTTCAACATAGAAATCTTGCCCCTCCTCTGCCCACTACCACCCCTCGTTGCCCCTCTGCTTGGCCAGGCCACACCTAGCAGGACGCCAGGCAGGCAGAAGCTTGGGCAGGTGAAGCTGCCTGTGCAGCCTTGAGCACTTGGTCCATACAGTCAGCAAATGGCCCTGGTCTGGAGGCTCAGAAGGAGCCCAGCAGCTGGTCGTGGCCATACATGAGGGCCTGCAACACGGAGCAAGCCTGCTGGCAGGAACGGTGAGCTGACCACAGCCCCCCGCCCCCCGCCCCCAACCCCGCTAGGCCCAGTATGGGGGGTGGGGCCGGCTGCATGCTGGGAAAGCACATCCTCTGGGCCTCACCCCAGCCCCAGCTTCTTGTCCGCCATTGCCCTGAGGCTGGTCCTGGGAGAGGGCCATGCCCCCAAACCCCGGCTGAGCCAGTCCTCGGTTGTAAGTCGGAGGCGACAGACAATCTGGCTGTTGGTCGGCCTCACTGTTCTCGCTACCACAGGAAGGTGTCCAGCTTCGCCTCACTAGTCTCAACAACAACACTTGGAGCTAGAAGACAATGGATCAACACTTCAAATTTCTAAATAAAAATTTTTTCCTACCTAGAATTTATATACATAGCTGGACATTTTCAGATAAACAATGTCTTAATAATTTGGCCTTCATTCTTCTATCCTTAAGATGTTACTGAATATGATTAAACATAGGAGGTAAACTAGGAAAGAGAAGGATACTTAAGCCAGGAAATGGGGAACACATCACAGGAGAGTAGTGAAGAGAAACAGCTCCAAGAAAATGGGGGAAGGATGTCCCAAGTGACAGCTCTATAGGAGGCCCTGCTGAGCCTGGGGCAGGACCTAGGACTTCAGGATAAAAATGCAATTGACAGTCATCTGATCAATTTGGTCACATTTGGTCACATAGAAGGTAGTATTGAGAGATGTTTTAGAGAGGGAAGAAATAATAGTAACTATATAAAAACCTAAGAAATAGAAAACAGTCATGAGAAATGATATATACTCCAGGGAAAAAAAAAGATATATAAGAAAGGAGCCTATTTGGAGCCTCATGAATAACATTTATATGGCCATAATAATGTAAATACTAATCATAATTTAATAACAATATAATTAAAGCAGTGGGATGGGTGGTGTGGGGAGTATAAAAGAACTAAAACATCATCCAGCATAATAGGTATTTAATAAATAAAGCTTGACCTTGACCAATTGATGGTACTTAGAACAATGGAGAGACACTGCTAAGAATTAAGCTTACTTGCCTCTGGGAAGTGGGATAGTCGTGGTCCAAAGGATAATAGGGGATTATTATTTCATTATATCATTTTGTGCTGTTTGACTTTTTAAACTATATGTGTGTGTGTGTCACTTTAATAGAAATTAAAATTAATTTTTATTTTTAAAAAGGATTTAGAACCTGAATATCAATGGTGTTCAAAAAAATATTAGCTGTCTATTCTTTAAATGCTGCCATAAATCTGAAATGTGTTGATCATTTAGCTTTGGACTCCCCAAAATGCAGGGCCTGAGAGAAGGACTTCCATGCAAGTTATTTACTTGGGGAAAATGACCCCCAGAGTTGAGAAGAGAAGGATCTGAAAGAATGAAACATGAAAAGAAGAAAAGCTGAATGAAAGATGTGTAATTGAGCTGTTTATGGTTCTGTGGGCAATTGCAACTCAGTTCTGCTGAAGTTCCTGTGAGCAAGAATGTGCCTCAGAATGTTCTGCAACCACAAGAGAAGAGTATTTATACCCTAGCTCAGGTCCCCCATTTCCCCAGAGAGCATCAATTCCCTAGCACTTCAGACTGGCTGAGCAGGCTCACTCTGGCTTCCTGCACTACAACAGGGAAGCCTGGGGCAGAAGGCAGGAGATAAGTGCAGCCAAGTGAAGCATCGTCAGGCCACACCTGCACACAGCTGTTTGTTGAAGCAATGTCCAAAGCAGGAATATAGGCTCAGAGGGTGTGAGCTGGAGAATAAAAGATAACCAACATATATGGCAAAATAAATATACACATGTATACTCTAAGCCACCTCTTGTTTACCCTCCAAACCAGTATCATAGCCTCACTTTCCTCCATACTCCCCAAATCCCAAAAGGCCTGAATACTGTCCTATTCTACCTTGGGTCGTCAAGCCCTGTTCTTCCATCCCCACCCATCTCCAATGCTATCTGCTTCGGGGGCTGCACTGCAGGTGACAGGAGCCACATCTGCCTTTGTCCTCTGGTCTAGCACCCACCTAGACTCTGTGGGAAGAAATTAATCAACAAAGCTTTGTTCTGGGAACATGGAGGAGGTGATGTTGACCCAGATTGGGGCACACTGACCTACAGGCACAGTTTTATCCACTCTGATGTGTATATATAAACAAGTTTCTCTCTGCATCATCATATTCTACCAGTCAGCCTTGAAAATGTGCTTGGAAGGGAGACTTACCACCATCTGTTGATTTCCATTTTCCAGACTCTCCCTGTCCCTGGGACTACAAAAAGTAGATTTGGCTGTACACAGTGCTTTATAGGAATCAGAGCCCTGGCAGAATGCAGAGGTTTTCAGGGAAGCACTGAAGGGAAGACTGTGGCAGCCTACTTCTTGGTCTTGCAGTCATATATACACAAATGATGCCAAATAAATATTTGATTAGAAACAGAAAAAAATAAGTCATCAATTCCCTTCACTCTCACAGGAAAAATGCTAATCATATTATAAACTCTTTCAAGGCAAGAATGACTAATAGCACTTTAGGGGTGAAGAATTTGAGAGAGTGTATAATCCGGTGGTTCTCAAAGTGTAGTGTTTGGACAAGCAGCATCAGCATCATGTGGAAACGTTTAGAAATGCAGACTCTTGGCCCCACCCAGATTTACTGAATCAGAAATCGTGGGTAGAACTCAGTAATCTGGGTTTTAACAAGCCCTCCGAGTGGTCCTAATGCATGCTAAAGTTAGAGAAGCACTGGTCTAAAGTTATCCAGCCCACCCTTTTTGTAGGTTAGAAAAATCAGGGCAGACAACAGAAACAACACAGTCAAGTCAGGAAACAGTGGGTCTCAGAAGTCAAGCACAAGTGTATGACTCCCACATCAGTCATCTGTCTACTGATACTTGCCAACACACTTTCACCTTCCACCATGGTCCCAGAACAAGCAGCTTGTATGTAACTGGTGAGGTCAGTTGGTTAGTACAGGTAGCTAACAAATCAAGGTCATGGATTTGATCTTCAATTGGAACCATTTTCCTTTTCCATTGCATGACCACAAACTGTACCCCTCCCCTAGCAAGCCATCTCACAAATGCATTCCCTTGGTTGATAGGAAGAATAAGTCTAAAAGTACATAAGTCTTAGTGAAAATCCCATCAATTCCAAAAGGAAAATAGTACAAAACACATCCTCTGTATTGGTCCAATGATACCATCTTTGCACAAGAAGAGCCACATTGTACATTTCCTGCAGGTAGAACAGTATATGTGTTGAGCCGGGGGAAACATCACATCAGTAGCCCAGTTCTGGTGCCCTCAGCTGCAAATGCTTCATCCATTGCCAGTTTACCTCCTACTCATGCTTTAAGCCAGACGTTTCTAAACTCAGATTTCATAGATCAATAACCTTCCCAAAATTTTGGAGAACTGACATGTGATTGACCCCTTTTATTTTATCAAATAAAGACATAGACGCAAAAATAACAACTATTGCCATGACTGTCATTACCACCTACTGTTATCATATCTCACCAAAAAGTTACAGAACCTCAGAATAAAACCAATATTTTCCATAAAATGTGAATTCATGCACGCATGCTACATTGTCCTCGTTTTTCTCATTTCTCCTTTTCCTGTGAAAATTTAGCATGGCATGGCACAGATCTGCAGAGCAAGGTTTGGGAACCACTTTCCATTTGAGCCCAATGGCCTTCTGCACAGCCTAGCTTAGGTCCCCTCTGGACTCCACAGGACCCTGTGACTATTTCAATGGTTGAATATCTCATATTCATTTATAGTTATCTGCTTATGAGTATATTTCCCCCACTCTAGTATATGATCTAGAAAATAAGAATTGAGACTATTTCTTTTATTTTTTCTTTAGCACCTTTCTGGTACATGAGAGCCAGGCCATAAATATCTGTGAAAGGAGAAAAGAGGAAGGAAGGAAGGAAGGAAGGAAGGAAGGAAGGAAGGAAGGAAGGAAGGAAGGAAGGAAGGAAGGAAGGAAGGAAGGAAGGGAGGGAGAGAAGAAGATAGAACTGGATTTTTCCACAGACAAAATCTTTCTAACATCTAGTATTTCTGCTTTAATTCTTAGAACTTAAAGAGACCCTAAGAGTGGGCAACCTGACCCAAGCACCCTTATTCCAGTCAAGAAATTAGTATCCGAAGCCACGTCAAATGAAGCCCACACTGATTTGCCCTCTTACCAGATATCAGGCATGACTTCCCCTGGCTGCTCCCCTCAGCGAGGCCTCATGTCTGAACTGTGGCTTCCGGGAGGAAAACGGGGATAGTAGAAGGCTGGGGAAAGGGAAGCAGCTAGGAAGGAACTTAAGGGATGAGGTCTGAAGGGAACTTGCAATTCGTTAGTTGTGTCCTGGGGAGCTACCAGGCAAGCCACAGGTAGTTTGGACATTGAGCCCACGGGGCTGTGAGTTGATGGGATTCCTTGTTCATACTGCACCTTAAAGGGCACATTGGCACTGCATAGTTGTGCGTCTGTCTCTGAAACAGGAACCTCTGGAGAATTTAAAAAGATGCCAAAGTCCCTAAGTTCCTGGCATGGACAAACTGTTGGTTAGTGCACCATGATGCAATGGGGTTTGATATTTCAGAAAGGGCTAAAGACAAGATAAAAACCACTCCTGTGCCAGGATAGGATGTGGGAGGAAGGGGTGGAGGGTCATATGATAAACCTGGAAGGCAAAGCTGTATTTAGTCCACAGCTAAGATGGCACCAACCAACAACATCCCTCCAGAGGGGGCCAGTGACACTGTCTCCTCTTACCCACTCACTTCGTTGCCCCAGTGCCCAGGGAGTGTGTCATGGAAGGCAGACCAATGCCCTCATGTCTGCAGCCCTGGGACTTTCCTAAAGGGAGAGAAAATCCCTGTTTGGGGGAATTTTAAAGTCTTTGTGTTGGATGTCTTCCCTAGGCCTAGCTTCCAAGTTGGAGCAGAGGTAGACTAGGTGACAGAACTTGCTGGAAAAAAAGGGGGGGGGATGGATTCAATGACATTTAAAGAACCCCATCAGCAGAGAAACTCAGAAAAGGGGAAGAAACAGAGACAGAAGAGGCCAAAGTACAGGAGGCAGTGAGTGCCAGAAGCCAGGTGTGGCATGTAGAGCTGATCTGAAAGTTCATGCAGGAACATTTCAAATAAGTGAGAAGTGATTATCTGACCCCAAACATTCATTCACTCAGTTGTTCTTTAAGCAAATATTTATGGAGATCCTCCTGCCTGCCAGGCATTATGCTGAACCCCTGCCCTTAAGAAGTTTACAGTCAATTGAGGGAGAGAAATAAGTAAGAAGACACCTGCAGTAGTGATTCTATCTCATGTTCACCTAGGATCTGCTGGTGCCAGGCAGGCTTCTACGCAATGTGCATTTAATCCTCCAACATCCTAGGACAGTGGTTCTCAACCTTCCTAATGCTGCGACCCTTTAATACAGTTCCTCATGTTGTGGTGACCCCAACCATAAAATTATTTTCGTTGCTATTTCATAACTGTAATTTTGCTACTGTTATGAATTGTAATGTAAATATCTGATATGCAGGATGTATTTTCATTGTTACAAATTTAACATAATTAAAGCATAGTGATTAATCACAAAAACAATATGAAATTATATATGTGTTTTCCGATGGTCTTAGGCGACCCCTGTGAAAGGGTCATTCGACCCCCAAAGGGGTCGTGACCCACAGGTTGAGAACCGCTGTCCTAGGAGGTGGGTCCTATTATTATAAAATGTCACCTGCATTTTACAAACAAGAAAAATGAGGCATGGATAGCTTAAGGAACATTCTCTATATCATTCAGGTATGAGTAGCAGAGCTGGAGATGAAAGCCAGTGTTTTTATGCTATTGTACTGAGTGAAAATATTACTGCATGGCCAAGTTCACAAAGAAAAGTAAGTACACAGGGCAATAAGATTTCAAAGGAGAAGACTCAGAAGCCCTTTCCTTATATCAAAGCTGAGTTCTGATGGATAGTGGACAACTAATAAGAGAAGACTGTTAAAGCTTGAGCTGACTTAGGGAAAGAGAAAAAGAATCAAGAAATTTAAACTAAGAAGTATAAAAATGGAGCAGGAGTTAAGATTTGGTGTTTTAAAACCAGGAAGACACAAAAATTCAGTTTGAAGAGCTAGCAATGCATTGGCTTTGCCTATCTTTCCAAAGGCTCCCTCCCCACCAACACCAGCAGCCCCACTTTCCCAGCCCCTGCCCCAAACAGAAAAGGCTGCCTGAAACATATCTCTTCAGATCCTACCTCAAGCCCAGACCTGGTTTGGACACAAGCAAAGAGGAGGATTGAAAAAAATAAAACAGGAGTTGGTCAAAAGAAATTGGAAATTAAGGCTACAAAAAAAATATTCTTTATGTCAAGCCTTTGAAAATTTAGCTGGTAGGAACAAAAAAAGGCAAAGAAGAAAAAAAAAGTGGACATTTGTTTAGGTTAGTGTTGTTCAATAGAATTTTCTAAAATAGTTAAAATGATCTATATCTGTGCTATCCAATACATGTGCTACTAGTCACATGTGGCTATACAAATTTAATTTTTATTCAAATAACATTTAAATTCAATTACTCAGTTATACTAGCTACATTTCACATGTTCAGTAGTCACATGGGAATGGTAGCTAACATATTAGATATTACGATTCTAGATTATAAAATTTTGTTGAGGCTTAATACAATTAAAATACATAGAAAATTTGAAGGTACAGAATTAGGATGTAGATGGGTTTCCTTTAGGAGAGATAAAAATTTTTCTTACAAAAAGGTAAGCCATGGGGGAGCTGGGAAAATCGTTTGGATAACTAGTCAATTGATAGGTGTACATTAGATATTTCTTGTTTGATAGGGAGACTCTGCACCATGAGTTAGGATACCAAACTCCTAGTTTCCCATCCTCAGCATGATTGACACTTGTTGTGTGAGTTCATACACGTAAGTTCTTCTCTTTGATCCTCTCCCTCTTCTCTAATGGAAATTGGTCCCGATCGTGGATAACAAAAGGGAAGCACATATACCACAACCACCACCCAACCCACCCCGTGCCTGTTTCCACTGCAGACATGGTCATTAAACATGATACTTTTCCTACTAAGCTGAGGTCAGCCTTGAGCTACTTTAAAATTTACAGCACCAAGCAGCCTTCAACAATTAATTAGAATTGTCACAGAAAATGAAACCTCTTTGCTACCTCATTTGGGCTAATCATTAAGTCAATTTGTGATTGATGACCCACAAAAAAAAAAATCAGATGAAACAATAACACTGAAAGGGCCATTATCTGGACAATTGTCTGTATGACCATTGGTCATAGCCATTCTGACAAATCAATTTGAGATGGTAAGTCTGCTGTGCTGGTTAATTTTTTGGGTCAGCTTGGCTACACTATGGCTCCCAGTTGCTTAGTCAAACACCAGTCTAGATGTTGCTGTGAAGATGTGGTGTGATTAACATTTACATCAGTAAATTCTGAGTGAAATAAATTACCCTCGTGGGTGAGCCTCATCTAATCAGTTGAAGACCCTAAGAAAAAAGACTGAGATCCTCAGAAGGAGTAGGAATTCTTTTTTCAGTTTGCCTTCCCAGGGTCTCTAGCCTGCTGGCCTTCCCTGAAGATTTCAGACATGCCAGCCCCAACACTTGCATGAGCCAATTCCTTAAAACTCTCTCTCTCTCTCTCTCTCTCTCTCTCTCTCTCTCTCTCTCCATATATACGTTCTTATATATGTACTAGAGGCCCTGTGAACAAAAATTTGTGCACTCGGGGGAGAGGGGGTGTCCCTCAGCCCGGCCTGTGCCCTCTCGCAGTCTGGGACCCCTCAGGGGATGACCACCTGCTGGCTTAGGCCCGCTCCCCGGGGGATTGGGCCTAAGATGGCAATCAGACATCCCTCTGGCAGCCCGGCAGCCCTCAAGGGATGTCTACTTGCCAGCGGGGAGCAGGCCTAAACTGCAGTTGGACATCCTTAGCGCTGCTGAGGAGTCAGGAGAGGCTCCCACCACCGCCGCTGTACTGGCAGCCATCAGCCTGGCTTGTGGCTGAGCAGAGCTCCTGCCATGTGAGAGTGCCCTGACCACCAGAGGGCAGCTCCTGCATTGAGCGTCTGCCCCCTGGTGGTCAGTGTGTGTCATAATGACCAGTCATTCCCAGTCCTTCTGCTGTTAGGGTCAGTTTGCATATTACCCTTTTACTATATAGGATAGAGGCCTGGTGCATGGGTGGGGGCTGGCTGGTTTGCCCTGAAGGGTGTCCCGGATCAGGGTGGGGGTCCCGCTTGGGTGCCTGGCCAGCCTGGGTGAGGGGATGATGGCTGTTTGCAGCTGGTCACACCCCCTTCAGGGTGGGGGTCCCCACTGGGGTGCCTGGCCAGTCTGGGTGAGGGGCTGAGGGCCGTTTTCAGGCTGGCGGGTGACTGAAGCTCCCAACCTCTCCTTTTTTTCTTTTTTTTTTTTTATTCTGGGATTTATTTACCTTCTATGGCTGTCACTGGAACTGAGAGCTGGCTTTAGCTCTGAGGCTCGGCTCCAGCTCTGAGACCTCGGCTGCTGAAAGCAGGTATCTGGGTTGTTTGGCTTCTATAACTGAAACACTGTTGCAACTCCAGCTCTGAGGCCCGGCTGGCTGAAAGCAGGTTTCTGGGGTTTGTTTAGCTTCTATAATTGCAACATTGTTTCTTAGACTGCAGCTCAGAGGTGGGCAGCGGCAGGCGGGGAACCTTTGCTTCCTCCATCACTGGAGCAAGCAAGCCTCCTGTTCGCTTCAGCTGCCTGGCTGCCGGCCGCCATCTTGGTTGGCAGTTAATTTGCATATCTCGCTGATTAGCCAATGGGAAGGATTCCTTAAAACTCTCTCTCTCCATATATACATTCTTATATATGTATATGTGTATTTGTATGTATGCATATGTATGTGTATATGTATACACACATAAATATACCGTACATCCTATTGGTTCTGTTTCTTTGGAGAACACTGATACACCTGCCAAGAATACAACACAATACACCTATGTACCTACAATCTTATAGGGGCACCGAATGAACAATTAGTACAATAAAGATATACATTTCACATGAAGTAATTGCTAGTGTATGTATATAAAGTGGAGGGTTGGAGGAGTCCTAAGCCCTGTTCTCAACTTTGCCTTGGTCCAGACACTTCAGGCTTTATGATCTAAGGAAAACATTTACATTACCCTTTTCTGCTCCTGGGTATAAAGGAGAGGCCAGAGGAATCCACTCCATTGAAAACCCCAGAGGAGCAATGCATGTGTCCATCATTCCTGTGTTGACTTGGTCTGCGTGACTAATGTTCCAAGGGGACAATTATCTGGTTAATTGCTTGGGAACAAACAAGGCCTGGCCCCATATTGAAGATTGAAAACAGTGTAATAACCAGTGTGTGCACAAATCAGGAACAGCAATTTCCAGGGACCAGCTCATCTCATTCCTTCCCTTCTTCAACCACTCAGTAAGCATGTCTTCAGGAATTCATCAGTGCAAAAGAAAACAGGAATGATTTCATCCACAGATAAATTGTATTTGGTCAGCGTGCCGTTTCTAAAAATTGGGAAATTTCTAATTAAAATCCAGATTCCAGTTTCTCTTTGGAAAAAAAGAACATTGAGCACATTCAGCCCACATTTTTGTATGGTGGTAACAAGTTGCAGCTAAGTGAGTAAGGGCAAGACCCTAATTCACCTAATTCCCACTGTTCCCTATTATCCTCCATTGGGCCACTTAGGTCACCTAGTGTATGTCTAGGCATTTGTGTTCAGGCGCCTTATCTACACAGTCCTGGGCCATAGACTTCTTGAAGGAAGACCTTACTTATTTATTTGAAGGTACCCCCACAGGGCTGTGCACAGTGCCTGGCTCACACGAAGCTCTCAAGGATCTCTCGTTCTGCATGGTAAAGCACAGACTCCAATTCACAGCATCTAGCTGAAGTCACAATTTGACTTCTATAGTGTCAGCATCTGCCAGTAAGAAAGGGGTGGAGGGAGCTCCAAGGGAATAATGCCTGGAGTGGGGGTGTCAAGGCCAAGAATGCTGCCTGGATAATTTTGGATGACAGCTTGGACACTCCTGGATTCAGGGCAGGGTGGTGCTCCATGCCCTAGGACATGTTTAAAGTCACAGAGACTAAGCAGAACACGCCTAATGTGCTGTCAGCCCGTAGGGATTAACCCCCTGCCCCCTGGCTGGTGGAAGGGGAGGAACTGGAAATATTTGAGCCAGCTCAGAAGAGAGAAAACAGTAAGTACTTGGCAGAAGCAAAACAAATAGTAGACGTCTCCCATCTTAGCATTTTGTTATTTGAGGGTTTCCTCCTATCTCCTTGCTCTTGGGGGTACATTGCTTATGAGAGTGGCAGACAAAGTTTCAGAAGACTCATCTTTACACCAAGTGCCTGTCCCCTTTCTCAAATGGGCCCTCCTCCTGCTTTTGCCTGATATCTTGCCTCTGTGGCCTCTGCTGTCCCCACATCTCTGACTGCCCATATCCTAAGCCAGTGACGGCGAACCTATGACATGTGTGTCAGAGGTGACACGTGAACTCATTTTTTTTGGTTGATTTTTCTTTGTTAAATGGCATTTAAATATATAAAATAAATATCAAAAATATAAGTCTTTGTTTTACTATGGTTGCAAATATCAAAACATTTCTATATGTGACACGGCACCAGAGTTAAGTTAGGGTTTTTCAAAATGCTGACACGCAGAGCTCAAAAGGTTCGCCATCACTGTCCTAAGCTCTCCTCAAGACACATTTCCAAAGGCCACCTGTCACTGGAGCCTTCCCTAATGCCCCCAGCTGAAAGCAACCCATCTTTTCATTGCACTGCCTTCACAAAAGGTCATGGTGTTCCAAACTATGAAATGTTCTTCTCAGAGTCTAAACAGACAGCCCTGAGGCCCAATGTGGGCTGAACCAAGTAGAATCATGGACGCTTAGAGCTGAGGAGGACCTCCGGGATTTGCACTCCCCACACCCTTTCCCAGAGAGGTCAATTGAAGTCAAAGAAGGACAAATTACTTGGTCAAGGTCATAGAGACTGCAGCCTGCTTCTGTGGGGTGTGAGTTCTAGGATAGGCAATGCCAGGAGAGGCTGAATTCACAGTTAGAGGAAGGACCTAAGACAAACCTTAGCACTGCCATTGTATTGGCCAATCTCCCCAAGACCCAGGACTCCTAAGGGGGAGACAGAGAAACACTCTGGGCCTCAGGCTCAGCCTAGCCAGAGTCCTGACAGAAGGAGTTTACAGAAAAAGGAGATGATGGGGTGGGGAGGTCACATCTCCTTCCAAAGGATAGGAAGGATGGAGTGTGCAGGGTAAGGGGCCCTCTGGGATCTGGAATAAAGCCCTGGAGTAAGGGTAATAAAGCCAGAGGGCTTTATTCCAGATCCCAGAGGGCCCCTTACCCTGGGCTTCTCCTTGGCCTTCTCAGGTAGATTATGTATCTGAGGAGTGCTGGCCTTGACCCCACTGCTCCTGATGGCATTGTTCTCAGCACACCAGTGGGTGTTCAGTATGGTTTTCGCCAGGAGCTAAGCACCTCCTTCAACAGGTGACTTCTGGCCAGGAAGATGGGATGCCAAGAAACTGATGCCCTGGTCCTCCTCCTTAACACTGTGGCTATATGAAGGGTTCTACCTCTGACTTTTATCCCTGAAAAGGCTGAGAGAATAAATGGGAAAAAGAAGAGGTCATAGTTTTTTTTTAAAGGAGGAAAATGGGGAGGGTAGAGAAGAGGGAACTGGGAAGTGGGTGGAAAGCATAAAGTGCCTGAAGCTAGATGAATAATGAAGACATGGAGGGAGGAGAGGAAGAGAGCCCAGCCAGGAGACTTTGGGAACAGAACGTCCCAAATTCACAGTCACTGCTAAGTCTGTGCTGATGGCTGACATGACCCCCTCCAGGCCTCACACCATCTACTGGGCCGACACGCCCCTGATGGCAGCTCATCAGTGGGACCCAGCATTGACAAGGCAAGAATTTTGGGGGAGAGATGGAAGGGAAGGGTGAAAGAGGGTAGCCTTTTCCCTCCTTCAGCCCCTAAAATGCCCATCCCTAGACCTTCCTGTCAGAACCAGAGGCTCTAAGATGCTGTGGTCTTTAGCAGGCAGAGCCAGTGCTGTATAGATCACACTTCTACTCAGCTGATAGGGGCTCCTCATAGACCCACCCTCTAGAAGACCCTGACTCAGCATCCAGCAAGAGAAGGGGGATGCTAAAGGGAGTTGGGAAGTCCAGTAAATGTTCTCTAAGACCCCAGCTCTCTAGTGCAGCATTTAGGATGAAAGGATGGCTTTGGGCCCCTATTTTGAGCCTATTCAACCTATTCCATGCTGCTCACGTTTATTAATATGTTAACAGTTTTTCCAAGGCAAAGTGTTCCATCTATTTTGGTTACTTCTCCATGGTCTAAAGCCATCTTTGCTTCTGAGATATTTCTGTACCTCCACAGGGAATCGGGTCATATACAGGAATATTACTTCTCCAAACTCTTCCAGCTGTATAATTCATTCTGAACTTTTACAAATAAACTGAAACCCAGAAAAGGAAGGTGACCAGGTAAAGGCTGCTTCCCTGGAGGTATCATGTCAAGATTGGGGCCCTGGACCCCTAGCCCAGCTCTTTCTCCTCTGCTCCTCCTGGCCTTCACCAAATGGAGAATAAATGGGTAAACTGTCAGTTCCACATTCCACAGCATAACCCAACACCATAGAGTGTAGGACTCTGCCATTGCTTCTAGGAGTCCTTTATCTTTCCCATTAGTGCTGGGCATTCCTCTTTTTCACAAAATGACCCAAATCTGGTCTTGCAGACTGATTTGCATAAACATTTGGGGTCTCTGCTTCCCAGGGCTACTGTGAAGCTAAGGAGAGTTTGGTGTGAAGGGTTCCAGGTAAAGGTTCCACAAGTTATCGACACTGAGAGGTATAGTCCTCTGAGTACAGGTGGCCTGGGAGTGTCAGTGGTTCTCATTCATCCACCACCCAGCCAAGACCTGCTGATGAGAATCATTAGAAGGGGCCCTCACAGATTCCTGGGAGGGTGGAGGCTTCAGGCATGCTTAATGGGAAGACACCATTTACAATTTCCAAACAAACATACTCACAGCTCAATTGTGCTGCCTGGATGGTTCCAATTCCTCCTGCTGAGTCTGATTTCTCTCCGACTTTTTTTTTTAATTATTAAAAATACAGACCATCTGCCATCCCCGTAGGAGAAAAGAACGGGCTGGAGGGCTATAAACAGATCCTACGGGAAGCCAGGGCTGTAGTGCTCACCTCAGCCAAGCAACCTCAACCACCCAGTCCTAGAAAATACCTGGAAGATTCCAACTATTCTTCCCTGGAGGCTTTATGTTTCTGCTCAAAAGAAAATTGGTTTAGAAGGGCAGCTGCAAAGGGCACGCAGACAGGAGCAAGGAGTCAGGATGTGGGATTAGGAGAGATGTGAGGCCTTGATGGGACTCCCACAGCAGCTTTTACTTGGGGAAAGTCTGGATTTTGTGGGGTTTCTAGTCCCTGCTGACTCAGAGAAGAAAACAGACCTTGGATTTCCACAATAAGGTGCTTAGCCCTGCCTCACACACCCACTGGATCCTCAATAACATTATTTATTTGACTTGACATCAACAACTGAGGTTTGCAATAACATAGAAACCCAGACTTATTTGCCTTAATTTGCATATGAGCCCTAGAGCACAATGGGAGATGAATGGTATCACCCTAGCCCAGTGATGGCGAACCTTTTGAGCGTGGCGTGTCAGCATTTTGAAAAACCCTAACTTAACTCTGGTGCCGTGTCACATATAGAAATTTTTTGATATTTGCAACCATAGTAAAACAAAGACTTATATTTTTGATATTTATTTTATATATTTAAATGCCATTTAACAAAGAAAAATCAACCAAAAACATGAGTTCGCGTGTCCCCTCTGACACGTGTGTCATAGGTTCGCCATCACTGCCCTAACTTAAAGAGGTAGCTGAAGATAAGGATTATTTGTTAGACCAGTCTTTTTTTTAAAGGAGGAAAATGGGGAGGGTAGTTCACAGATACCTTTGGTTTTCTACAGAAGCAAATAAACTTGGTAATGCTAATAATAAACTTGTGAACCACCATGTAGGTGACTGTAAGCCATAAGGTTCATGGTGTTACAAAGGCAGTTATTAGTTTTATCATCTTGATAGGGTCCCATGGCTGCCAGAGCCAGGCTGCCTGGGTCTGTGTACTAATTCCTCACTTTCCAGAAGTATGAGCCCAGGCAAGTTACTTAACCTCTTTGTGCCTCAGTTTTCTATTTTATAAAATGGGCATAATTACAGCATTTCTATCATCAGGTTGTTAAAAAATATTTAGCAAGTTAATACATGTAAACCTTTCAGTTATCATATTGACTCCTGACTTTTGATAGCTACCACTTCCAGGAGTGGGTCCCTCCGTTCTTATTACCCCTCATCCAGGATCCTCTTGTTCTGTCCTGTGTGGGACACCTATTTCACTCTCCAGACAGAAACTGCAACACCAGGACCTAAATGACTAGGATAGCTGGCAGTGGGTGTGGCAGTAAAAGCTCACATCCAATAGCCTCTCATAGAGAAGGAAAGGCTCCCAAAGTCAAAGGCCCCACGTGAAAAAGTTACATGGCTAGAAAGGATGTATGACTGATAAATGCTGGCCACATTTGAGAAGGAAGGCCTCAGTTCTCTCATGTTGAATCTGGACTGGCCTGATGGCTTGATTGACAATAAAATATGGCAGAATCAACACTCTACAGCTTCAGAGCTAGGTCTTGAGAAGCCTTGCAGCTTGTTCCTAGGTTTCTTGGAACACTCTCTTTCAGACCACAGAGCCATCCTATATAATAAAGATGTAATATGCAAATGGTCGTTACACCGTGAAGCATAAGGACTGACTGCAGAACAACTGGATCAAGGATCAGCAGGAGGGTGGGGCAGCAAGCTACAAGCGGTGGCAGAGAGCTACAGGAGGGGGCAGGGCAGCAAGCAAAGGGGGAGCGGGTGGGGAGAAGAGGGGCAAGGGAGCTACAGGAGGGCGGGGCAGCAGGCAGAGAGCTACTGGAGGGCAGCAGTGAGCTACTGGCACATGGATTCGTGCATAGGGCTACTAGTCATGAATAAAGTATGATGATTTCATTGCAGAGACAATATGGTGAGGCCTGATACTACACACCTGAGAGGTAGAGGGCACCAGCTGAGCCCAGCCTACCAGCCATTCCTACCAAGGCTGACATCTGCAAAGCACATCACATCACATAGCGCTTGTCACAGAGGACATCCTCAAGGGATGGCTCTGGGCTTTATTAGCTGTTCTGAAGAAGACAGACACTGTAAGTCAACACAATGACAAATTTTGGCCCTCAGTCCCCATGTCTCTTATTCTGCTTCCTTTTCTTTCTCTCTCTGATGCACTTAGAATTGCATGATCTCCCCTACCCTCATTCAGTTTCCAGCTGTCTGTCCATCTATCTCTTCCCTCTTGTCCTTATCGTAAACATTTTGATTAATCTGCCTGTTGGTCTATGTCATCCTCATACAAGGCCTTGGTGAGGACATCCTCTGCATCACCCCATCTCCAGAAAACAATCTGCTCCATTGGTGCACAACATAATTATTATAGACCCAACAGACTGCATTTAATGGACAAACTCCCCCTCCTCCTGCTTCCTATATTTGAAGTGGAGACATCTGGAAACCAGTTTAACAAGGTGGCTGACAGGCAGCTGGTTTCTGGGGCTTCTCAGGGGGACTCCAGGGAGCCATTTCAATTGGGTTGATGGACTGCTGGTCTCAGAGAAAATCCAGTCAGCTGCTCCAGACAGTGAAAGGGCTACTTCCCACCTGCAACCACAGGAAGGATCCACATCCGTCCAAAGAGGAAGGGATAAAGGAGTGGAGGCAACTACACAGGAAAGTGTCCTGCATTCCCTGCTGGGCCCCCCACAAACTGTGTGCTCTTAAGTAAGACATTAGATCTCTCTGGGACCTATCCATCCAAAGATGGATTTTACCAGATGAGTTCTCACATCCCTTCTCACCTTAACATTCTAGCATCCTGGGATGAAGCAAAGCCACCTGGTCAGAGACAGACAGGGAGGAAGAGCAGAAAAAAAGCCATCCATCATTTATTGAATTGTCATTTGACAGAGTCCCAGGGCTTAGTGTGCAGTGGGACACCAAGGTAAATAAAGAACTTACAACTGAGAAGAGATGAAACAAAATCCTCACTATCCCAGATAATAGTGCCTGGCTGCAAGGGCATCTCCCCTAGTTCCAGTGAGTTTATAACCAGATGGGGGAGATAAAATTCCATGCACAGGGTAAGGCGAGACCAGCAAGGGCAGAGTGTAATTAATGTGACTAAGTACCGAGTGGTGTATACAAGTCTTAACTCCTATGGAAATTGAGAAGAAAAGATTATCTAGGGAGTGGGAAGGGGGAAGGAGAGCTTCCTGGAGGAGGTAGAACTTGAGTTGAACCTTAAAAAACTTATTCCCTTGGAAGAAGAAAGTGAGGATTACCTGGGTCCAATGCAAAATGAAAATGCAAGGCCCTGTGCTCAAATTTTTTAAATTTCAAAACAGTGACAGCAGAGCATTAAATCAAGCATGCAGCTCTTCAGGTGTGAGATCCTGTGCAACTACTGAGATCACTCACTCATGAAGCTGTTCCTGACACCAGGAACCTGTTGGGGTGCTGGAAATATATTTAAACTATGGGGATGGGTCAATAATCTAAACATTAGAACTAAAACTATTTGAAGAAACCAGAGGGGTAAATATTCATGACCTTGAATTTGGCAATGGATTCTTAGACTTAACAGCAAAAGCATCATCAACAACAACAACAAAAATAAATTGGGTTTCATAAAAATTAAAAACATATTGCACCAAAGGATATTATCAAGAAAGTAAAAATACTACCTATAGACTGGGAGAAAATATATGCATATTATATATCTGATGAGCATTGAATATCCAGAATACTTACAACTCAACTACAAGAAGAAAACAACCTCATTTTTTTAAATGGGCAAAAGCCTTGAATAGATATTTTTTCAATGATTGCAAACAGCCAATTAGCACATGGAAAGATATTCAACATCATTGGCCATTAAGGAAAATCTAATCAAAGTCACAGTGAGATACCTCTTCAAACTCACTAGGATGACAACAATAATGAAAAAAGAAGAAGAAGATAAATGTAGGAGAGAATGTGGAGAAATAAGAACCTTCATACATTGATGATGAGAATGTAAAATGGAAAGCAGTTTGAGAGTTCCTGAAAAAGTTAAACATAAAATTATCATATGACCCAGCAATTCTACTCATAGGTCTATACCTGAAAGAATTAAAAACAGGTGCTCAAACAAATACTTATCCACAAATGTTCATAGCAAGACTACTCACAAGGCTGAAAAGGTAGAAACAACCAAATGCTAGTCAACACATTAATGGATAAACAAATTGTGGAGTATACAGACAATAAAGTAGTATTGATTTATAAAAAGGAATGAACTATTGCCTAGCTGGTGTGGTTCAGTGGTTGAGTGTCAACCCAAGCACCAAGAAGTCACTGGTTTGATTCCTGGCCAGGGCTCAATCCCCAGCCTGAGGCATGCAGAAGGCAACCAATCAATGTTTCTCTCTCATTGATGTTTCTATCTCTCTCTACCTCTCCCTTCCTCTCTAAAATCAATAAAACCATATTGATTGAAGTACTGATACATGCTACAACTTGGATGAACCTTGAAAACATGCTAAGTAAAAGAAGTTACACATAAACCATCACATATTGTATGATTTTTTATATGTGAAATACCCAGAATAGGTAAATCCATAGTGACTGCAAGCAAATTAGTGACTACCAGTGGATCGAGGAAGGTGGGCATGGGGGGTGATTACCAAATGGGTACCGATGTTCTCCTGGAGTGATGAAGAAATATTGAAGCTAAAGAGAGGTAGTGGCTGCACAACATTGTAAATGCACTAAATCCACTTCACTGTACACTTTAAAATTAATTAAAGTTAATTTCACCTCAATAAAAAAATAATAAATTTTTTAAAGCTATAGAGAAAGAATAATGAATATGTCTGTGTACTACTGGGATACCCCAACAGTGCTATTCCACAGGGAAATGTAACATCACAGCTGTATATATTAAGCAGCATGGACTCTATTGCTGACCACCTGGGTTAGGATGCTGACTCTGCCTTTTGCTGACTGAATAACCTTGGCCAATTTACTTAGGCTCCTGTGCCTCAAACTACTCATCTGCAAATGGGTATAATACTATTGTTATATGATGATTGAAGATTAAATCAGTTAATACATGTGAAGTGTTTAGAGTAGGCCTGGTTTTTGGTAAGCACACAATAGAACTGAGCCTTTCTTGTTCCCAAAGATGTAGGGATTTCAGATGGACCTGGTCACCTTCTGCCACCCCTACCTTCTCACTGCTCTGCCTTATTTATGTGTAAGTTCAGGGTATATTTATGACCTAGGTAAATGTGGCCATGACTAACCCTAGCCCTGGGGGTAATTAAACCCCATGGAAGGATAGCTTACCCAAGAAAGAGCATTTTACAACAGCCTTGAGTTCTGGGACCAGAGTTGGAATAGAAAGGATATAGGAAAAGTAACAGCAGGAGAAGCACAAGCAGAACTCTGGCCTTCCAGGCTCTCGGGACTATCTAAGTGTGAGCCTCCCACAATGTTTTGCCACATTAAATTAAAGGGGTTTCTCCCTTCCAGCCTCCCTCACCCCCACAGCTGTGGCCACAGATGATGCAAGAAAAATTAGAACTGAGTTCTTTCGAACTTCAGGAATTTTCATATGGTTTCTGTAAAGCTATTTAGTTAATTTTATTTCAATAGACTTCCTTTTTTACTTCAATAAATTTATTTTATAGGAAATTTTATATTAGTACTCTAAGTCAGGGACAGCCATCTGCTTTCTTCAATAAAGTGTTATTGTAATGCAGCCACACCCACATGTTTACTTATTGCCTATGGTTGCTTTTGCACTCTGAAGCAGAGTTAAGCAGTTGCAATAAAGACCTTACATAGCCTGCAAAGGAAAAAATATTTACCAACTCACTTTTTGCAGAAAAAGTTTGTCTATCCCTGCCCTAAGTGAAAACCAGTATCACTTAACTCAAATGAAAAAGCAAAAATTAATGTATTGGAAACAAAATATTATCAAATTCCAGCTAGATTCTGTTATTTTCACTCAATAAATATTTGTCCATTCCATTCATTCATTTGTTATCTGTCGAGTACTGACTCTAAATACCCTACAAGGTCTTGGGAGCACAGAGGCAAATGAGATAGAAAGGTCTCTATTTTTCTGAGGTTTATGCTCTAATGGGGCTTGACAGCACTGAAAAATAAGTATTCAAAGTTATCCAAAAAAATAGGTATCCAAGTTATTTTTTATTTCCATGGTAATAGAAAATAATAAACAGCACAGTACATAATAGAAAGACTTAGAGGTGGGTAGAGGGTTTTTTCAAGTTGTGGGTTAAGGAAGAGCTCTCTGAGAAGGTGACATTGGGGCACAAACTCCGGAATTGCTAGCAGAGAAAACAGGAAGTGCAAAGGGCCTAAGGCAGGAATGGGCTTGATGTGTTTGTTCTGGGCCAGCCGTGGGCAAACTACGGCCAGCAGGCCAGATCCGGCCCGTTTGAAATGAATAAAACTAAAAAAAAAAAAAAAAAGACCGTACCCTTTTATGTAATGATGTTTACTTTGAATTTATATTAGTTCACACAAACACTCCATCCATGCTTTTGTTCCGGCCCTCCGGTCCAGTTTAAGAACCCATTGTGGCCCTCGAGTCAAAAAGTTTGCCCACCCCTGTAATCTGGGCATTGGATATTCAAAGACAGGCAGCCATCTTTGATATCATCTCACCAATCAGCACATGCTGGCAGCTACTGATTTGATTTGTCAAGATATATTTGGGAGGGCTGCATACCACCTTATTGATCTTTGGTGCATTAAGCTACCTGAAGGCTTGGATTAAGCTTTGGCCAAGCTGGCGGGCAGGTCTGAGTGAAAACTGCTACTCAGCCTAGTCGTTGGTCAAACAGAACCATCCAGGCCTATATGCCTCGTCTTGTGCTGTCATGAGGTGGACTGCCTAACAAGGGTGTGACCTTGAGTGAAGTGGTTGCCCATTGCTGAGGCTGACCCTGAAGGAGCCAACAGCTGGACACCATCTGCTGACTGTACCTCTGCAGCTGAGCAGCAAGTCTTTTCCAGAGGGGCATCTGGGTGACCATCTTCAGGCTGTCCATACAGGGGAAATGCCTTCGCTGAAGAGTGTGTTCCTTCCTCTTACTATTCTTCTGCCCCAAATCCCCGGCCCACCACACGTTACCCATTCTTCCCCAGAACCTTGTCGCCAGTTGCCTGGAAGGGTGAGAAAAGTCCAGTCCAACTAAGGCGGCAGATGGAACAGCTTACAGCATAAAGGTTTTTCTTTGAGGACTCAAAGATGGAAGCCATTAGGCCCCAGTAAATAAATCAATGTGTTCATTAACTCATCTACTAAGAAATTATGAGTCATTTTACAGTGCATAGCAGTGAAAAACTCAGAGCATCTCACAACATGCGCATTTGGGGGTTGTATTTTCTTGTGCTCTTGGAAACACTCTAAATAGACACCCACCTTCTAAGCCCACTTGAAAGCCTGGCTCACCATGAAACCCCCTCCCATATCTCTGGCCTTTGGATCACCAATGGCTGCCCAAGGCCAGGGTGACTGTCCCACCATGGTCAGTGGGGGAAGAGCCACGTGCAGTTACTCACTGAAAACCCTGGACCAGGTCAAAGGTCCTTCTTAGCTCAGGAAAGAGAGAAAGAGGGAGAGTGATTCCCTCAGAACACCTGAAAGTAGGAGAGCATGTACCTGTGTTGAAATCCCACTCCTCCTGTCAGATTCTCGAGTGGATGCTATACAGCAGAACTCTTTCTTCACAGAAACATGTTGTGAACCCCTGATTTCAGCAAGTATGGCTTGCTTTAAAGATGTACTGGTCTGGGCAGCTGAT
The DNA here is from genome assembly GCF_000147115.1 of Myotis lucifugus. NCBI lineage: Eukaryota > Metazoa > Chordata > Mammalia > Chiroptera > Vespertilionidae > Myotis > Myotis lucifugus. The sequence goes on along the minus strand of NW_005871051.1, from coordinate 17,021,047 downwards.
GCTTATGATATTGCCCCCCTGCTCCCCAGTCAGAGGCCCATGGAGGAAAGGTAACTTGTGGGAGACACATAGCCAGCTCTGCAGGGCTGGGAGAAGAACCCCAGATCAAGTCCCTTTCTTCCCCTGTCTTATCACTGTCCACTGCAGTGTCCTGTCCTTCCTGTGGCTGGTCCTCCCAGCTGCTTGGTGCCCTCCAGGTTCAGTGCAGGGCCCTGTGACCCTCCATCCTGGGCTTTGTTGACCTTCAGAGGACTGGTGATGCTGTTTCCCGTCACATTGTCAGCATCACCTCACAACTGCTTCCCTGCACATGTCTCAGAACCAGCCTCCCTCAACAGCAGGAGTTTTTCCAGGCCCCACCGCTTCCCTGGGGAGCCCCTGGGATCTTCACAGGAAAAACTCTGAAGGTGATCAAGAGATGTAGCCACATAGCACCCAGGAAGAGTGGTGTATGTGTGTTAATTGGAAGTTCTGGTGAACTCTGGGAAGGCAGGAGGTGGGGAACAGGGATGAAGTTCCACTGGGAGGGAGCAGCTGTCAGGGTCCCTAGACCATCTCCAGCTGGTCTGGAGGAGGGTATGTATGACTCTCATTGTCTTCTGTGCCTCAGTGGGGCTTCCTCCTCAGCCATGTTGGGGGGTGAACATGTTTCCCATTCACCCCTACCCACAGTGAGAACTCTGACTTCTTCCTCAAGAAAACTTCAGAGGCTGCTGTTTAAGGAACCAACTACTTCTTTGCTATCAACCCCTAAGCCTGAGCCCCAAACCAAGCCCTTTGGAAAATAGAAAATGGAATCAGAAATGTAAAAGCAGAGAGTTCAGTGCCCCTTGGTAGGATCCAGCAAAAAGGTGATGTAGGATTGAATGAATGATGGTCAAACAAAAGGCCGAGAGTCAGACCCTCTTGGTGGGTTTTGTTTTTTTAATAAGAACTCCCCCTGCATCAGAATGCTCTAAATGTGTGTTTTAAATCTAGATTTCTCAGACCCATGGATCAGAGTTCATGAGAAGGTCCCAGGAACCAGCTCTTCCAGCCATCCAGTCATTCTTAGCACAGTTAGGTGTGAGCACCTCTGATGAGATAGAGCCTAGTCCTGAGTCCATCATAGAACAGGTGAGCTTCACCTGTTTTCTGTAACTTTTGGTTGACAATGTTCTTCTCATTTGCTTCTCAAGACTACCCTAAGATGCAGAAAGGGGCTGTTACTATCAGAGGAGCAGGGGATGCTGAGGAGAGAGCCTGGGTAGGGTGGACATGGAGGCAAAGAATGTGGGTACTGGAGAGTTGAAGAAGCCCCCTGAAAGCACGCATCCCCTTAGCCAAATCATCACAATGTGAGGAAGAAGGAGTGAGGAGGTTGAGAGACCCTCTCATAGGAAGTGAAGAAGCATCCGCTGAGAGTTGACTGCACAATTACAGCCAACTGTAATTGGAGAGTCAATGGTTCTGAAGGAACTGCTGGAGGCAAGGGGATTTTCCCAGGGAAAGGAGGAGCAGCCATTGTGGGGGTGGATGATGACAGGTGATAGGCAGGAGCTGAGAAAAAAGAAACTCAGTGTTGGAGTGGCTGGAAGTTCACTTCTTTCCATGAGCTTGGAAGGAAGGGAGTGGCGGCCCTGGGATGGGTGTGAAGAGGTCGCAGTTCCTGAAGGAGACATCTGTCAGTCTGCAGCTGTTATGAGCCAAGCTATGCAGGAAAGGCTCTGGGATGGCCGTGAGCCCAGAGATCCGATGGGAAGTGATGACGGCATGAATCATCTTGGAAGGAGAGAAAAGAGGGCCAAGACATGATTCCTTCTTCTCCCATCCCACGCTTAGTTATCTCCTTTTTACTTCCTTTTTCTACTCTGTCCCAATGGCCCAGGGCCAAAAAGCTGCTCCTCACCCTCATGGAAATCCTCTTTAAGACGCACTGCCAAACTGCCCACCTAGCTCAATCACATTCAAGAAGAGGGTGAGACTGCCTTTTGCCTTTGAAAGCTATTATTTTTTATAAGGCTAAGGAGCATGATAGAATAGTGAAGGAGTAAAGAGGAGGCCAATGTGACAGCCTTAAAGCAGGATTTCAATGTTGCATGATTGAGAAACTATACTTGTAGGACAAGAAGGCTCCTCAGAAGCCCTCAAATCTGAACAGGGTCCTCTTCAAAGATAATATTTCAACCTCCCAGCTTCCACCCTGGCTATCCCACCTCTTCCATTACTTGTCTTCTCCATACATGAAGAATGTCTATTACAGCCTTTGTCATAGTGCTATTGACCCCATTGGAGAGAGGAGGGTCATGGTTTTATTGTATTCTTCCTTTCCCCTGGAACTCTTAGAGTCTTGGGTCTGGAATTGACCAGTGATCCTAGGAAGAGTGAGAGGGAAAATAAAAAGACCTCAACCCAAAGTTTTAGATGATTGTTTCAGACTTGACATGATGAAAGCAAAGGCAGGTGGGAGAGCTCAGCCCCTGCAGTTTTGCAATGGATCCTTGGGGTTTGTGAGCTGGCCACCTTGAGCAGACAGCAACAGCCTGGCATACAATGCAAGCACACATGTAGACCTTCAACTCTCTGATACCCACAAACAAATGCATGTGGGCAACTGCTTTATTTTGCTTCCTTTTCCCACCTATACCCATAGTACTTGTAGGAGACCACCTGTACTCCAACAGCTTTCCATCTCAGCCACCATCATTTCTATGCCCTCTTTTCTCTAGCTTCAGAAACATGATTTTCCCATCCCTGGAGCAGGATGACAGTACTGGAGACTCACTGTTCTAGGAGCAACCATTCTGAGCTAGCAGTTGGTGGATAAAAATTCTGGCTTCCTCAGAAGGTGAACACCTCTCAGAGGGTCCCTGACAGGACTGAGCCCAGTTGCCTACATCAGCAATCTGCTCATTAACACACACCATTTATTGACTTTCTTCCCTTCCCTGCCCCACTTTTTCTTTTCCTTACCTTGCTTCCTAGAATCACTTATAAATCAACTCTTGCACTCAAATCTTTGATTCAAGGTATGTTTTGGGAAAACATAAACTAAGATAGTATGGGACTTAAATTTAAGTATAGGGGTTATTTACACCCTCAGAATGAAATCTGTTACTATACACACCTATTGGCTGTGCCAGAACAACAGCCAACTGCCAGAGATATGGAGAGCTTCTTAAAAGAGAAAGGGAACTGGGCCATTGTTCAGCTCTAGTACTGTTCACCAGGAAGCTCTGTCAGGCTGCAGAACTCCCAGGTACACAAGGGATTGTTTAATCTACTCTGGGCCACCTTTACCTGGCACAGGAAGGCAGGGTGATTTTGTGTAAGGCAAGGAAAAGATGCTCTGAGAAGCCCAGTCATCCCACGGCATGATTTCTGTTCATAAGTACTTCATCTCGGTGAGTTCAGCATTGCCTGTCTAGACCCTGCAAAGACCTAGGAGAAAGCTCCATAAAACCCTGGCAACCTGGAAATTACAAAGCAGTGAGCATGGGTCAAGATAATTTTATTTTGCTTAGAAAGAAAAGAAACATCTTGGACTGCTTCCTAAAGAGCCCCAGATTTGAAGCCAGCCTATAGCCAAGAATGCTGCCCTTCCCTGCACAATGCACATGGCCTGTCTTCTACGCACTTGGGTTGCCTGCTCCCCACAATCGAAGTTTCATGTATATGGGCTCACTCATCTCTCTCATCAGCTGACATCTCCTCTCTCAGCCCTTCCCAGCCACTTGGCCACTAAACCACAGGAGATGAAGAGGACTTCCAGGAGAGAAGCTGGGAACGTCCTGGGTGGCCAGTGGGTAAGCAATCCCACCAGGAAACCCATAGAGGGGAGGGGAGTTCCCAACATTCAGGCCCAGAGATAAAAGGGGTGGCTGGGCTGAGGGTGAGGATGACTTTCCTTGATTCTAAAATCCTTGTGTATTTTTAAGGAAATTGTATCCATATGTTTCTGATTCATTTACTCATAAACTCATCAAAATATTATTTGGTAAGAGCTATTTGAAGTCTAAGAAACCTTATAACAGCCTGTTTAATAAACCTAAAGAGGTTGTTCCCCGCCCCCTTTAATTTTTAGAAAGGAGATGTGATTTTTGTTCCCCTCTTTTCTCTTTGGAAAAGCAAGTGGTCATATACCTATACAGTGATTCAGGTCCATGAAACTCAAATCATCAGAAAGACCATGAGACAGAAAGACAAAAGTCCGGGTACTGAGCTCTAATCTGCCCTAACCTGGGTGATCTTCTCTAGATGGCTCACCTTCACAGAGCTTATGTAATCATCCAAACTCCTCAGAGAGAGATGCTTAAAATCAAACGACCCTCAAGCACTGAAGTTCCTATAATTCCTGACTTCTTTATTTATCATCACCTCCCCACCATCTATACATTGCCCAGACTTCAGTAAGGTAAATTCTATTTTTAGTAAAAATCTTTAAAGTGAACAGACATCTGAAAGAATGTGAGGGTAGCAGAGGCCAAAAGCAAACATTTAATGGGTATTAAGGCTTCAGTCTCCAGAATCAACTGAACCTCAGACAGAATAAGACATGGACTAAAAGCAAGGAATCACTGGATGAAAATAAAGGCAGGAAGACTGACTGTTGAGGACATGAAGTACCTTGGTTCCTGCACATCCTAAATAAAATCAAACTCACCTTCTCCTCATTTGCCCCTCTGACCTATTAAGTTGATAATTAGCTGCCTTCCTGGAGGCAGGAGAATGGACAGGTTGACCTTTAGAGGACCCTTGCTCACCCCATGGCTTTTACAACCCTCTCCCTCACCCCCCCTTCACCCCCTCCCCCAAGCCCAGCTTAGTTCAGCCAGTCCACTAAGAACAGAGGGCCATTATGTCATTGTTCCCCTTAAGATGGACTCCCGGGGATGAAAAGGTCAGATGCCTGGGGGCAGCCCACAGTACTGGTTCTTTGTCATTCAGGGTGAGCACAAAGCCAAAAAACTAATCATGGCTCTCCCAGCTGGTGAACCTAGACCCCAGTCTTTCTCCCTCATTCAGTCATGGCAGGGACTGGGCTGCTTTGATTATTCTGGCTACTGAGCAAATAGTTGAGATACCATGTATGAGGAGAGCAGCTTAGATGTTGGATGACTTTACATACTTACAGTGGGGATGGGGAAACAGAAGTCATCTGTGTGCAAGTGAATGTTGCTGTCCATAGAATCCCAGATCCAGAGAATGTCATTCCTTACTGAGCATCTAAGTCTAGCCACATCCACTGCAGAGATGGGTTCTAGTCCTGCATCATTTTTACACTACCATATCAGAGTACCAGTTTATAGATGGGACAATTCCTACGTCAATCAACACATTTTTACTGAATGCCTAGAGAGAGAACAAAGAAGAGAAAGAGAGAGAGAAGGTGCCCAAAACAGAAGCCTCAGTCTTTTTTTTAAAATATATTTTATTGATTTTTTACAGAGAGGAAGGGAGAGGGATAGAGAGTTATAAACATCGATGAGAGAAACATCGATCAGCTGCCTCCTGCACACCCTCCACTGGGGATGTGCCTGCAACCAAGGTACATGCCCTTGACCGGAATCGAACCTGGGACCCTTGAGTCTGCAGGCTGGTGCTCTATCCACTGAGCCAAACAGGTTAGGGCGAAGCCTCAGTCTTTATGCAACCTTATTTTAGAAGCAGGGTCCCATTGCTTCTGCTATATTTTATTCACTTAAAACAAATTGATAAGTCCATGTCCAAGGCAAGGGGCTTACCCAAAGGTATAAATTCTAGGAGGCAGGGACTATTGGGGGCCACCTTGGATGCTGCCTTCCACATACCACTAGGCTGGAAGTCACAGGATGTACCTCTGCCATTTTCTGGGCATGAGGCCTCTGGGACCTCTGTTCTATCTGCAAAGTCAATGAGTTAAGATGGTTTCACAGTTGATAAGAGCCATGACCTGGTGCTTTTAAAGAATGGGTGACAGACTTTTCAGTTAGCCAAGGGCTTTGGAAAGTCACCCATCCCATCTCCTATGGAAAACCTTTTTCTCAGCCCATATACATGAAACTCCAATTGTGATAGTCCTCCTGAAAAGGAGCCCACTTCTTCTGATCACATCCATGCCCTTATTTCACTATCTACCCCTATCAGGAAAGCTTTCTGGATTCTAACCTTCATCTGTTCCACTGAACTTTGTCCCTTTTTACTTCTGCCTGGTTTCATTGATACCAGAGAACAACCTTCCTAGGCTTATCTCTCTAATAACCTTTATGTAATTTACATGTGGAGAATCTGGTCCCTTAGGTGCCTGGGTGAGATGACTTCCCTTTAATGAGGTAGATCACCAGTGCCTACTACAAACATGAGAAGGTCATGCTCAGCTGCCCCTCCCACATGGCTCACTCTCTTATTGGCTTGCCCTGTGGTCCTTGTTTGACCATGGACTATAATCTTGATGGAGACAGAAAAACTACAAGGAATTAAGAAAAGAGAGAAGGAGGAGGAGGTTATCTGAAATTGAATTTTACACTGAGTTTAGCACCTAACACATTATCTCATTGGCTTTTCCCAGCAGACCTTTGTGAAAGTCATTATTCTCATTGTGTAGCAGACAGAACTCAGGTTCACTGTCAACAGCTGGCCTGTATCAGAGTCAAAATCAAGCCCAGGTCTGTTTTACACTAAGCTTAGAACCACTCTTAAGCCTTGCCTCCCAGTACCGTGGGGTATTTGGAGGTAAAGTTAACCAAGGAAAGAAGCATTGTCAGAATCCTATAAGGGTAGAACGAACAAGGGCCACCGGAGGTGACTTCCTTTATACCACAACCTATGTACAATTATTCTCCCAATGTCCTCTGTGGATTAATGTTCTTTTTAGGGAGCCCAACTTCATTAAGATTTGTGAATGCATAAGGGAAAGATCAAAGGTGAGAACATTTAGACTCCTGACATACCTGGGACTCAAAATATCATCGAGATGAGTAGTTTCATTCTGACCCTAGTTCTCCATTCCCATGACTGTGCCCTGAGAAGAATATAGTCAGGCCCCTCAAGGTTGGTACAAGTGCCAAGACAATAGACCATCAGCCTTACCTGCATTTCTTTGCTAGCCTTCCTCTCTGAGCCTCCTAAGTCAAGAGGAGTAGTCCCTACTTGTGCCAAATTCTTTCTGGGCCATGCACAGCCTGGCTAAATGTGTGAGAATGGAAGCAAAGTTTGTAAATGACCAACAAATTTTACTTACTGCCATAAACACATCATAATAATAAGAACTTGATAGTCACTCGCAGCCTCCCCCAATCTTTCCCCTTTGACATTGAGAGGGGAGCCTAAGAACCACCCACCAGGACTAAGTTTGCCTGAGGACCTCCTGGAGCCCACTAATGATGACTCATTGATGAGAGCAGCATTCCCAAAGCAGAATTCAGAATTCTTTTTCCTTGTGCCACACTCACTTAGTGCCCAAGCCCTGACTGCTCAAGTGCATAGAATAGGTTTATGCCTCATCTACTGAGCCATGGGCCCCTTTCAGTGGATTACAGAACTTCAAGAACCAAAAGTCCAATGTGTTGACTATGATTACAAAGTATCTATCACTGTGGGCACTATATTCTGCTTGTGGTGGGGATTATCTCACTTAATCTTCACAATAGTCCTCTGAAGAGAGCTGTTTTTAATACCCTCCACTCCTTGCAAATGAGAAAATTTAGAATCAAGGAGATGAAGAAAGAAATTTGCTGAAAGTGACACAGCTAGGATAGGGACCCAGGCAGGCTGACTCTCATAACTGCCACTCAGTGAGGCCCTCGTATTCCACAGGTCTCAGTAAGCACAGCTGAAGGGAGCTTCTCCCTGTTTGTAAAGACAAAACCATGCCTTACACATCAGATATAAGAACAAGCTCCCTCTGAAAGACACTGTTCTCCCAAAATTAAGCATCAAATCAGTCCAAGGGCCTGAAAGATGAGGAACCCCTTTAGCACCTCTCTTTTTCAGGTAGCACCATTTAGAGAACAGCTTCTACAGGGAAGTCAACAGCTTCCCCTATAGCCATGCCTCTCTTTCCAGGGAGCCCCAAATTTTTCTTGCAAGCAAGGTGACAAAAGGGACAAAGGACAAGATGTTGCCCACATGGAAATGGAAGTCTAGCCTCTCCATGTGTCCTTGGACTCTCCTCAAATCCAGTGCAATTGGGAACCAGAAGGAAGATGGGGAAGGTGGGTACAGGCATCTGTACTCCTGGCTGTAAAGCTTGTCTCTCAAAAGGGACATCTGGGTACAAGCTCTGAGATGCCTTAAGATGTGGCCCCAATCACATCATTGCAGAAGCTAGTGAAAAGGAGCAAATACGGAGAGAAGAAGGATGCCCACAGATGCAGATTTTCAAGCTGTCAGGAGCCTTAGGGATCACCCAGTACAGTTCCTTCATTTTACAGATGAGGAAAACAAATTCTAGAGAATTGCTTTTGAGCCCCTTTGTTGGGCTGACTCCAGTCTCCGTTGTCTCGGTTAATGTAATTCATGCACATGTCCTCTAGGTCTTCCATTACTGCAACCAGAAACTCGGCAGAGTCTTCCATGAAGCTGGGAGCTGGCAGCCCCAGTGGCAACTTTTTTTCTTCAGGAATGCATATGTTTGAAGAAGACACATTTTAGAAAGAGGAGAAAATTCTAGGAAAAGACCATATTATTTCTTGTCTAAACTGGTACATTTTTGAGAAATAAGAAAAAGGACAAACAAGAGAAGCAGAGACATGTGGTCACCCTAGCCACATGTCTTCCTTGGTGGAAAAGGAAGCCTCATGTAAGCATAGACCTGGGATGCAGAAGGCCTGGCTGGCTTATTCATTCAATCAACAGACACTGCCTGGACAACAACACTATGACCACAGAGCCTAGATTTTTCTGGTTCAGCTGCTATTATGAACTAGATGTGCCTTTCACAGGCCACTGCCTCTCTCTCTGGGCCTCATTTTCATCCTCAGAAAACAAAAAAGTTGAATCATGTCATCTCTCAGACCCCTCCCTTCAAGCTGTAGCGTCTAGAAGTCTGTGGGACCTCTGGCTGAGAAAGGGGGTCCCAGCACAGCAGCCTCCCACCTTGCCAGCCCAATGCACTAACCAGCAGAACACATGGCTGGCCCCTCCCAGGGCCCCAGCCCTGCCCTGCCCCACCCAACACATGTGGTTGCTCTTCCTGTTCGATGTATTGGGAACATATGATGTATGGGAGATCCTGGGGAGAGACCTACAACACACACACACACACACACACACACACACACATCATAATTAAAGCAAATATGAAGAGGCACAAACATTCAAACAAGTGCAAAAGACATGCCAAGAATCCTCTGGCACTGCCTTCCGTGAAACGCCTGGTCATGTTTAACCCAAGCTGAAAATATGATTTCTGTGCAAGACTCCTGGCAGGGATGGTAGGAGGCAGACTGGATGCCCTCAGCAGGGGCCAGGCTAGCCTGAGTCACCCCATCTTCTCCTAGGGGACAGGTTCCACCCCTGTCAGCCAGCATATGACAAAGAGGGAGAGTGCAAGCACTCCAGCTCTCAGCTCATGATCTCGCTCCAGATGCACTCTTAACCTAAGACCTGCCACCACCTCCCCGGGAGCCAGCAGATGGGGAAACAGAAGGGAGATGGCTGGTAGGGCCCATTGGCTTCCCATGGATGACCTCAGCCTAATAGAAGTTGTCATGTGTCAGCTTAGGGCATGAGCAGAGCCCTCCTCGGCAGCAGCTGCTCGGGTGGCCCTCAGCCAACATGGTGCCAACACGAGGGGTTGTGCTTTGGAGAGCAGGCCTGACCAGAGGCTGGATGCAGGATGGGGCTCAGGACCTGTGGCATGAAAAAGAGTCAAGCAGCAGAGGAAGGTGAAAGGAACTCTCAGGTAAAATCCACCTCTCCGTTAGCCAGTCCAGATCCTGGTGTTTAATGATGCCCCCTCTCCAATTCGGTGAGGGAGAAGCAAGAAGGGCCAGGGGACATGGAACCCATTGTTAAGTTTTGTTCAACGTTCCCCCCAAAGCCCAGATCTTGGGGTCTTATGGATACAAGGAATCATGGTGCCTGATTCTCTCTCATTCTGCAGATAAATAACCTGATGCCAGAGATGATCCAAGGAACCGCCCCATGTGGTTCAGCTGGTGGGGCCCAAATCATAAGACTAGCTTTTTTCTTTGCACTGTTTTCTTTCCTTCTTCTTACCAATAATATATATAAACATCATAATAAGATCAACTGTGAGCTTAATCATTTAATCTCTATTCAAAGTATCACCCTTTCTTACTTTGAATCTTTACAAATCTCAAAGTATATTTTTGCAAGTAACAGAACTAAATTTTGTGATGTGGTGTATTCTAACAATTCTCCTTAAAATAGTTATAGGGGTGTAGAAGTTTATAGAAAATTTAAATCATAGGGAGCTATAACAATTTACCAAATGCTGAATTATTTTATAATTGGCCAAAATTAATTATCTCTAAACCTCCAGTTCCCCTAATGCAGCATTTGAATATGCAGTATATGGATCTTTTTGGGATGTATGCTTTCCTCAGTCACAAGGTCCTCAGTTCCAATGGCCATAAATTGTGAGTTTCTCTCTTGTGGAAAATCAGAAAAAGTGGTTAGTTTTTGTGAGAAATAAAGGAGGTAAAATTGCTACAGGAACATTAGGATGATGTGATGAAATCATAAAAGAGAGAACATTGGCTGAGGACAAAGTATATTTTATTTTGTTCTTTACATTTTATTTCTTTGTGGTAAGAACACTTAACCTGAGATCTACCCTCTTAACAAATTTTTAAGTGTACAGTATAGTATTATCAACCACAGCTATAACATTGTAGAGCAGATCTTTACAATTAGTTTACCTTGCTTAACAGAAACTTTATGCCCATTGAGGACCATTTGAAATCTCCTAGAGTCCTCCTGTGTGAACATTAGGAGGAAGGAAGCTGATAGGTGGAGGATGGAGGGTAAGCTTTCAAATGAGCTAACTTTGAAATCCGATGTGTCCAGAAGAAAACTTGTGAAAGACCCACTGAACTATCCTAAGCAAGTTCCGTACAAATTAACTGAAGCACACAAACATTCCATCTTAGCAGGCTGCCCTGGGCCCACTGTGCTTCCAGAGGCTGCAGTTAACATCCCCAGTTGCAAAACCACATTGGCCATTTGTGTGGAAAGCAGATGCAGAAAACCCCCCTTTTAGCATGCTCATTACCAGCAGCAAAGCAAAAGGACTGTCAAGCCTGTCATTAAAACAGCAGGGGGGTGAAATCCTGAAAAGTTCTCACAAACAAGGGAAAGAAATGGAAATTAAATGGATATGTTGTACCATGAAGACTTGTGAATTGTCTTTCACAAAGGCAGCACTAAAAAAAGCGCCATGTTTTATTTCAGTGATTATATTTATTCCCTAATTAGGTCTTTGTGGATTTCTGATGACCTCAGACCCCACACCCTAATTCTCTCATTCTAGTTCTTAAGCTCCTTAATAGTAAATTAGTACATTTTCTTACTCTGTTTTTGTGTGTTTATTTTTTTCATAAAATTTGCCCTTTTTTTAAGGGAAATAAGGACACATATATACACACAATAACTCAGACACACACACACACACACACACACACAACATCCACAATGAAGAAAAAGCAGGAGTATGGTTGATCAATAACAAGCCTGTATAATTAAGGAAGGCAGCAGTTTTGTGCTGATGGCTCACATATGCCTACAGTTTGAAGTGAGATGTAATCCAGGCAACATGGTGACCAGGTGGCTAGTTTGATGGACTGGTAATAGTTTTTAACTAGCTCTTTAGTTTAAAAGACATGAGAGTGATGCTGGTGTTAAACCCCTCAGAGGCATAGAACCAAATGGGCTGGTTATCTCAGGAGAAATGGAAGAAAATTAGTTCATAAAATTAGAAAGCCAGGCAGCGTAGGGCAGTGGAAAACATAGCATATGGAATTGTAGACCTGAAAGCCATTTTCCTTTCTGCCCCACCTTTGCTTCGAGAATTTGGGAGAGTGATTTACACTCTCTGAACATTCACTCCTTCACTTATGAAGTTAAGAAGATAATGCCTACTTCACAGCACTGTGGTGAGGCTTAAATGAAATGATATGTGGAAGGTGGCTTGTGTACCATAAATTGTTTTGCAGTTATTATTCTAATGGCTAAAACTTCAGCTCTCTGTCAGTTTGGAATATAGAAATTGATAACAACTTTCTACTTATACTAGAAAACAAATATGAATGAATGAGTTTCCACTGTAAGCAAAAGAGATTCAAATTAAACATCAGAAAGCCTCCTCCCAAACAGAGGTTCTCAGCCCTAGCTGCATATCACAATAACCTAGGGAGATTCTGAAACATAAAATGCCTTCCCAGAGATCCTGCTGTAATTGGTCTGGGGGTGAGTCCTGGGCATCTGTTTTTGTTTTTTCCTTTGCTTTTAACTTCAGATTTCTATTGTGTACAGTGAAATTGGGAATGCCTGGTCAGGAGCAGTAATCTATAAGATGTGCTCTGTTCAACTTAGAACTACATAAAGAAAAAAAAAGAGCACTAGAGAAGAAGTAAATGAAGACAAAATAAAATCTTTCATTTTTTCTTATTCTTCATTGGTATAACAGGTAGCAATTTGTTCAACATAATAATACCAACTTGTACAGTAATTATAGCATATAGATAAGTAAACAATAGCAATGTTATAAGGGAGGAGAGAAAATATTGGGAATAATCTATTATTAGAAAGTATTGGCATGACCCATGAATTGGTATAGTGTCATTTGAAAGTGGACTTGGATTAGTTATAAATGTATGTCACAAATTCCAGGGCAACCACTAAAAAACTTTTTTAGAGTATAATTGATATGCAAAAGAGAAAATATAATCATAAAAGACTCAGTTAAAAACAGAGAAGGGAGGGGGGAAAGTAGAAGATAAAAAAGAAACAAGAATAATAAATGGAATATAGTTATAAATAAGGTAAGTATTAGTCCAACTAGCAATAATCACTTTAAATGTAAATGACCCAAATATACCACTTAAAAGACAGAGACATCAGAATGGATTAAAAAATAAGATCCAAGTATATGTTGTCTATAAGAAGTTTTACTGATAATTAATATTGATAGAAAAGCATATATATAATTCATATATGCACATATTAAAGGTATGTACTTAAAATCATTTTTACAGATGGGAGTGAGCAATCTAAAATGTTTGGAAGCTACTAATATAGAGAAGAAGCACTTTTAAAACTTTAATGTGGATAGGAATCATCTAAAGAATTTATTAGGATGCAGATTCTGAAATTAATGAGTATAGGAGGGGCTGAGATTCTGCATTTCAATAAAGCCCCCCAAGGGTATTGATGCTGGCATTCCTCAGACATCATTTTGAGTAGCAAGAGTATGGAGGACTTACCCCAAACCCCAATAACTGTGGTTACATCTAGGAAAGGAATTAAAGATCTGTATCACTGATGGTGTTTCTCCCCTGCAATGATAATCTTTTTACATATTACTGATGTACATATTTTGTAAAGGTTTTTTTAGAGCTAATGGAAGTAAAAAAAAGTATGTAAATGGTAAGAAAAAAGTGAAGGAGAAGGGAAATAGAAAGGAAAAGAAGGTGTGTGGAAGGAGGAATAGAATTAGGAATGAAGAGAGGAGGATAAAGGAGCCAGAGTACAAGAATACATTTCTGCCCTAACCGGTTTGGCTCAGTGGATAGAGCATCGACCTGTGGACTGAAAGGTCCCAGGTTTGATTCCGGTCAAGGGTATGTACCTTGGTTGCGGGCACATCCCCAGTGAGGAGTGTACAGGAGGCAGCTGATCGATGTTTCTCTCTCATTGATGTTTCTAACTCTCTATCCCTCTCCCGTCCTCTCTGTAAAAAATCAATCCTATCTAATAATAGACAAACATGGTAATTAACTGTACCTCCGACATGCTTCCCATTGGCTAATCAGGGCGATATGCAAATTAACTGCCAACCAAGATGGCAGCCGGCAGCCAGGCAGCTGAAGTGAACAGGAGGCTTGCTTGCTCCAGTGATGGAGGAAGCCAAGGTTCCCCACCTGCCGCTGACGGCCTCTGAGCTGCACTCTAAGCAACTATGTTGCAATTATAGAAGCTAAACAATCCCCAGAAACCTGCTTTCAGCCAGCCGGGCCTCAGAGCTGGAGTTGCAACCGTGTTTCAATTATAAAAGCTAAACAAAGCCCAGATACCTGCTTTCAGCAGCCGAGGTCTCAGAGCTGGAGCCGAGCCTCAGAGCTAAAGCCGCTCTCAGCTCCAGAGACAGCCATAGAAGGTAAATAAATCCCAGAATAAAAAGAAAAAAGAAAAAAAGGAGAGGTTGGGAGCTTCAGTCACCCGCCAGCCTGAAAACGGCCCTCAGCCCCTCACCCAGACTGGCCAGGCACCCCAGTGGGGACCCCCACCCTGAAGGGGGTGTGACCAGCTGCAAACAGCCATCATCCTTTCATCCAGGCTGGCCAGGCACCCAAGTGGGACCCCCACCCTGATCCGGGACACCCTTCAGGGCAAACCAGCCAGCCCACACCCATGCACCAGGCCTCTATCCTATATAGTAAAAGGGTAATATGCAAACTGACCCTAACAGCAGAAGGATTGGGAATGACTGGTCACTATGATACACACTGACCACCAGGGGGCAGACGCTCAATGCAGGAGCTGCCCTCTGGTGGTCAGGGCGCTCTCACATGGCAGGAGCTCTGCTCAGCCACAAGCCAGGCTGATGGCTGCCAGTACAGTGTTGGTGGTGGTAGCCTCTCCCGCCTCCTCAGCAGCGCTAAGGATGTCCGGCTGCAGTTTAGGCCTGCTCCCCGCTGGCAAGTGGACATCCCCCGAGGGCTGCCGGGCTGCCAGAGGGATGTCTGATTGCCATCTTAGGCCCAATCCCCCGGGGAGCAGGTCTAAGCCAGCAGGTGGTCTTCCCCTGAGGGGTCCCAGACTGCGAGAGGGCACAGGCCGGGCTTCTAGTAAAATATAAAAAAAAAAGAATACATTTCTATCTTTGGGATCATGAATCAAAGTCATCCAGAAATTGAAGAAGCTTATGAAGATAAAAGATCAAGGTCCCACTTTGATGAGACCTTGTTCAGACCACGTAAAAGATCAAGGTCCCACTTTGATGAGACCTTGTTCAGACCACGTTAAAGCTTATGATTACACTATGAGGAAAAATATGGGTTGAGAGAGATATCTTCAACACTTTCAGCTTTTATGGCTACTGAAGGATATCTTGTGATGACACCTATACAAAGGAGATATGATAAAGGGCAAGTCATAGCCAGTATCCTTAATTCTTGGGAGAGTATTTTGGGGAATAAAACTTGTTTTAGTAACCTGAAGCCAGACCAAGCAGGTAGAGGTTCAAGACCAACCTATAGGGAGGGGAAAAAAGTGATTCAAGTCTAGATGTTGTGGCATCCTCTTGACAAAAGCAAATGCTAAAGACCCTCAAAAGCTGGATTTAAAGGAGAAGTAAATAATTGTGAGAACAGAGGATAAAGTTACAGATTTAGAAAAGATCACAGAGTTTACTTGAATCTGTTCACACTTTCGTATCCTCATCAACCTGGTTTCTGCTCTCCTAAACCCCTTCATCCCCCTTCTACTGAAAGTTCTAAGTTTGCCTGTGGCCTCTGAATTTCCAGACGCAAAGAATGTGTCTCAGTACTTCCAACAGGCTCTTCAGGAGCATCTGACTGGTGTCACTGAAACAATCAAGCTATAAAAATAAATAGGCTTTGAAGAGGAGGGAGTGGTCTACAAACCCTGGGTCGCCTCCCACATGCCTGATTAACATTTCAGTCTCCTGCTTTAACTCCTCTTTCAACCAACTTCATAAATGTCTAAATGTGTCTCTCTTAAAATGCAGTGCCCAGAAGTAAATCAGATATTCCAAGTGAGGTCTGACCAGGGGCAGGTACAGCAGGTCCTCGAACAACATCATTTTGTTCAACTTCTTTTTATTGTAACATTGATGAGAAAATAAAAATTAATTCCTGGCCAGTTCCACTGCCTGTGAGGAATTTGTGTTGTAATGTACCCTGCGAGTAAATACTCAGGATGCAAGACCAAATTAATGAGTCATTTAATAAGCCAGAGACTGAGAGGGAGTTATGGCTCCAAATCTCCCAGTCCTGAAATGGTGGCAACATCAGGCTTATATAGGCAAATATTACAAAGGTATTGATTACATCTTTGGGTGTGGAATGAAGAACTTGGTTTGCATAAAGCAGTTACAGAAGCAAAATTGAGCAAGTTAGTTATCTATAAAGATTAATTATAGTTTTGGGTCTTCGGATCACTGAATCAATGGAAACACATTATCTGGAGCCGCTGAGGCAATTTAGAATAATTGTGCTGTCCTGGTCTTGGGACCACTGAGTCAACCGAACGCATTATCTGTAGCCACTGAGGCAATTTAGGGTAATTGTGCTGTCCTGGTTTCCAGGTACAGAAGAATGTGCTTTGATAACCAGTAAGATCACAATCAATGGGATATTCAAACCTCCAACAATGGAGTATTCAATCAATTGGGATAGCATATATAAGCTCAGAAAATCAAAGTAACTTTTCTATTGTTTTAGCAAGCAAATAATGACAGAAGCCAAGTCAGCAGGGTTAAAATATTAAACAGCAATTCCCACCAGGCATGGTTGCCACCATGCTTCATTTTCACATTCTCCCCATGTCTGCATGGTTCTTCTCCCGCATCCCACAGTCTATCAGCCTGGTCACATTCCTGCTTCTCTGCCCAAAACGTCCCATCACCTTTATAATCACCTTTTGTCTCCTCGGTCTCGCCTTTGAGATCATGTTCACCCTCCTACCACATTCCCCTTATCACTGAATCCAGCTCTTCTATTTCATCTTGGCACTGGTCCAAGGGCTTGCACATAAACTCTCCCCAACTCTCAGCCCCCACAATGAACCAGTCTGCAAGGACAGAAAAACTGCATCAGCAAACCCTAACTGGGGTTTGCCCCATGAAAGTACATGTAAAACACAGATCTGTAAATGAAGATAAGATTAGTTCCTGCTTTGCTGGCTTCTATTGGATTCCTTGGAAGTGATGAACGCAGTTATGAGAATGATCCCTGAGGACAGTAACCTGTCACCACGCCTCTCTTGGGGGCACAGTGTTACTTGGCTCCACCTCCACTTTAAAAATAGACTCAGCCCTATGTGTGGATTCCCCTTTCTTCCAAGCTGCCTGGGCAACTTCAGCTTAGCTCCCTCATCCTTCCAGCTGCCTCAGAAAGTGGAGAAACTGGTTTTTCCTGTGGTTCTTTGGGGCACCCTTCACTTTGCTCTTCCATTTACTCCTCCATCAGAAGCCCTTTTAGAGGAGAGGTCAGAATTCTTTTACTTCCCACTTAAGCTGTTTCAGGTTTCTTTTTTACTGAATAAGGACCTGCAGGCCACAGTGTAAGAAGTGGTATGAAGAGGGATGTGGGTCTTCAGTCCCTAAGAGTTGGTATTGCCTTGTCCTGCTGAACCTCCCAGCCACATAGAAGCAGAGACTCCCGAGACTAATCCCCACCTCTATCAAGTGCAATCCATTGAGAGGACACTCCAATCCTATAAAACTCTTTGGAAAGGAGAGTCTCACCACCCCCTTCACTCACACAAAGGGTATTACATAAGTGTCCTTTTTTTCCCCCCCGCCCTTGACACACCCCTACCCTCCCTTACCCCCCAGAATTTAAAGAGAACCACTTCATGGGGGTTGGGGAAGTGGGAGGGAGATAAATGGGCTCCTTTATTTCCAAGCTGATATGAAGAAAGCCAAAGATGAAGGTCAACTGTTTATCCAAAATTTTATCCCATTTATTCAGATCTTTCTGGCATTTAGATTTGCATGGAAATCTATCTTCTGAAAAGTTCAAGAACTATCTGCTTTGAGATAAACCCTTCCTGCTTTCAGAAAATGATGATGTTATGGCTTTAAGAAGGGCAGTCCCACCCTCCCTCTCACAATAAGTCACCCTCCCACAGGTCAGAGACCCAGAGCAGCTGAGCTGTTGCAGATAAGTTGCTGGGGGTTCTGTGCAGCAGGTACCTCTGAGACCTGCCAGGACAAGAGGGTGAAGGCGAAGGACAGCATTGTGCTAACTTGCTATTTGGTGTCATGGTTGCACACAAGGGTTCTTAACTGGGGGTGATTCCCCCCCTCACACACACACACACATGGCAATGTCTGGATACATTTTAGTTATCACAAGTGGTAGGGACGGTGCTATTAGCATCTGGTGGTTGAAACTAGGGATGCTGTTAAACACCCTACAATGCACAAGGCAGCCTCTACACCAAAGAATTATCCAACCCAAGAAATCAGTCAGAAATCCTGCCTTTAGCATAAACAATTTGGGGCTAAAGAGGGATAGTCCATGTGGTCAAAACAGGAGGCGAGGCCAGAAGGGTCAGACCTGGTGTGCTTCGGAAACTATGTTAGAAATTTTGTCACCTTCCTGGGAACAAGGGGATCCACTGAAGCCTGCAAACAGGGAAGTTGGGGGCCTTGGCATGATCGGGCTGGCATTTATATTTTTAAAGGTCACTGGCTGCTGTGTAACCTGGAGAGAATGGAGGCAGGGGCCAGAATAGGGGCAGTAGACTATTGAGAGGAGGGGCTGTTGCAGGAGACCAGATGGGAAGTGATGGAAGTTTGGGTCTTAAAACAGAAAGAAAAAGGAAGATAGAGATTCAAGAGACATTTTAGAGATGAAATCTACAGGACTTGAGGTTGTGTGAGTGGGAAATGGAGAAAGAAGGAGAAGAAGGCGTCAGGGAGGCTCCTGGGCTTTTGCTGGGTTCAATGGCAGTGCCATTCACAGAAAATGGGAACAACTGAAGGGAAGTACATATGGGGGTGAAATTCAGCTTTGAAAACATGGAATTTAAACTGTCCAGGAGAAAACGTTAGCTAAGGCATTAGATTTGTGAATCTAGGAAAAGTCTTGTTTATAGTTGGCACAATGTCCTGCTGGCCTCTCAAAACCAATATATCTCAGTCCAAGTCCTACCCCCAAACCAACTCCAACACCTGTGTCTTTTCTCTATTAAGCACACTATGCAGGGTCAGAGACCTTATCTGATTTATCTTGCCAGGCTCTATAAGGCTTAGCAATGTGCAGGCCCTTGCAAGAGGTTAATAAATGTGGTAGAATAAATAACTGAATGAAGTAATCAATTTCTTCTAGCTCTCCACCCCCAACTACTTCCACCACACTCCTTTGTCCTATTACTTTTGGACAAAAAGTCAGGTCTGTTTAGCTTAGAAAGATCTGAGGTCAAATTCTGTTGTGACCCTCGCACCTGTAGACACAAGACCTTTGACCTGCAAGCTGCAAAGGACCCTGCCTCCTCTGGCAGCTCAGCCAGCCACTCAGAGAGAGAGACTTCACAGAACTGACAGCCAACACTGGATTTTATTATTTGTTTGGGTGTCTAAACTCACAGTTATTTCCTGTAACAGATATGCTTCACAAAGCATTGCCACAAATGGATTAGTTTAAATATGAAATTGTGGTTTTCTCAATCCAATAAGTATATTCCTGTGCATATTTCTTTTGTGAATTTGTGTTCTTTTTTTTAAGGTTTCCAGGAAATAAACACTCCTCTACCACACAGAACTGGTGTTCAGAACAACTGGAGGAGAGAGAGGAAGAGCAGGTCACAAAGGAATGTCCCACTGTATCAGAGCCTCCCTGTGCTTAAACCTTAATTAATCAATCAGTCAGAAAAGCATTTGTTAAGTCCTCACTGTAAAAAAAAGAATTACACAGACACAGTCCTCTAAATGTCACAGACATGGTCCTCTGAAAGCTCATAGCCTGAGACTATTCCACCTTCTGTTTTTGCATAATACTTGTTAGATTGTTAAACAAGAAACTGGACAAAAACAGAGCAGAATGTTAAAAGGAGTTCTGGTATCCTCTTTAGGTCAAATGTTAGTTCACTGTATAGCAGCAAAACTGTTTCCTTTACTCCATTCATTAAATAAACTTATTGAATGCCCATTATTTGCCAGACAGGGGAACTACAGCAGGGAATGGGGGGCAGGAAACCTGCTACAGATCCTTGGAGAGCTCACATTCTAGAAGAAACAGACAGCCCATGTGCAAATAAGCCAACAAATAAACAGGACAATATTGGGTCTGGATGACTGCAATAGGACTATGTGAAATGATGAAGGGGATGTGTGCTAGGTTAAACTTTAAGGAAAGGCCTGCCATAGTAGTTGACATTTAAGCTAAAAGTTGAATGGCCAAAGTAAAAATAAAGTTTAAAAAAAACATACCTGTTACTGCAAAGATCTGTGGAAAGGATTCCAGGTATTACTTGACTAAAAGCTTCCTACATTTATGTTACCTCAATAAATGTAGGCACTCAATAAATATGGACAAAGCACATCTGCCATTGTCCCACACAAAATGTTTGTAGTCTTTACAATATGGACAATTATCTCCAGGACCTACCTAGTATCTTCTTGCTTTGCAATGCTCCCTGACCCAACGTTGTGACCATGGTGGGGCCATGTGCTTCCAGCCTCAAACCAGCAGATACAGCCTTCCCTTGTAGCTGACTCTTTCTTAAGGGTGAAAATCTTCTCATCTTGACCCTCTTTTTAATGTTTTTTGTTTCCTGCTTACCTTTTATTGATCTCAAGGCTTTACCCAGTTTCCATGTGGGATTTCCCTTAGGAAAAATAGCAAGAAACCCTATCCCTTTGCTTCTAAACCACAGTAGATGAGATGCTTGGGCTGGAAAAGACTCAACCCATCTGGAGCCTTGCCTCCCTCCCCACAGGACTTCACAGAAGCTGTGTTTGGAGATCAAATTCCTTCAATCTTCTCTCCCAGGACTTCACATCCTTCACCATAGTAACTAATTTCTTATGGCCATCCCATCACAGCTACGACCTCATCCATTTCTAAAGAGTTGATAGAGCTACTGAAAACCAGTGACATACTCATCCATAGACTCGACACAGTTGAGGAAAGAATCAGTGAACTTGAAGATAGGTTGATCAATATTAAACAAACTAAAACACAGGGGCAGAAAAGATTGAAAAACACAACAAAATGAAACAAAAACAGAAGAGAGTGACAAAGAGCCATCAAACAATAAAAGCCAATGGCTAGAAATGCGGTGGCTATATAAACTGGACCGGGTCCCTTGACTTTTAGTTCAACCCATCTCCACCAAGCCCCTAGTTAGTTCCACAGAATTAACTTCAAATCCACGCATAATGTAGGCTCTCATAGTTTCCTGGCTAACAAATTACAATATTTCAATATAGAGCCAATCTTAGTAATAATGAAAATGATGTTCTCATAATTTAGTGATCATTAAAATCAGGTTACTAGATAAAATACAGAATGCCTAGTTCAATTTGAATTTCAGATTTTTAGTATAAGATATGGCTTATCCTAAATATGTGCTATATTTGGGACATACTTGCACCAAAAATTTTTTATTATTTATCTGAAATTCAAATGGAATCAGACATCCATATTTTTATTTTCTGAATCTGGAAATTCTCCATTAAAAGTCACCATTTTGTAACCCACTCAAAAATATCTTTCTAACTCTTCACATTGCCTATCTATCTATCTATATATATATATATATATATATATATATATATAAAAGCCTAATATGCAAATTGTCCCCATTGGAGTTCAACCAGGAGACTGGGAATTTGATTGCTCGCTATGACATACACTGACCACCAGGGCATGGCGCGGAATGAAGGTAGGCCTCGGCTGGCAGCTGGCAGCTGGGGAAGGAAGACCCCAGCTGACAGCCGGAAGGCTCTGATAGACCCTGATCACTGGCCAGGCCTAGGGACTCTACCCATGCACTAATTTCGTGCACTAGGCCTCTAGTATATAATAAAGCCTTGTCATGAATTGGTTTATCAGGTCTACCAGGCATTAACCTAAGTAGTGGATGCTTGACGAAGCATGGGACACAAGACAGAGGAGTAGGAGAAGGATACCTGTTGCAGAGGAAATAGTTCCCTATTAGAAATCAGAATACCACATTCTGGAACCCTCTCTGTCTCTTACAAACTGGGCCATCATTGAACCTCTGTGTCTCAGCTTCCTAGCATGTAAACGGCAATGACAATACCCACCCAACCCCCTTCCACACTCTCAGATGATCCTCAGCACAGCTCTGTGGAACATTTACTTGAAAACCATATAGGAATATATGCCCATCAAGTGGGATTTGCTGTTACTTCTGGGAAGAGATAAGAGGAAGCAGTCATGTAGGAAATGCTGGATAAGGGAAGAAAAGGCCTTCATGGCCTTTACAAAGATCTTGCCCCTTGCTGTCATTAGCAATACCTGCTGCCATCAGACCTGCCCATTTTCCACTCCACAAATTGCATTTCAAATCTTTATTGGTCAACAGCCTTTATTCCTGGACTTTGACAGTGCGGGCACACCAGGCGCAATCGGGTCTTGTTATGTAAGTGTGGCAGAGCTTAGCCTGGTCTGTCCTCCAAGAGGTAACTGCCAAGGGGAGCACAGGCAGCAGTGATATGAGACCCTGTCCTCTGAGTCAGTCCTGATGCCAGCCGGGTGAGGTAAGCCTCCATTGGGGCCACCATTCACCTGCTGGCGTCTGGCCTCTCACTGGCGGTGATCAGCTCCCAGTAGGCTGGCGAGGAAGTGAGTAACGAGACAGGTTCATTTCATGTGGCTCCTGGCTAGAAAGCAGTGGCCTGGAGTCCACACATCAATAAGAGGACAGACAGTGAGCTGGCTCTGCCCAGGAAAGGGTGCTCCCAACCGGCTCTCCAATGATGTTCTAGACATCTCTCTGGACTCCTAGACCCTGGGCCCCAGGCCCTGCCTTCCAGATCCAAGGCTCAGCAGTCCCATCTTACATGCCCATAGACCTGAATGACCCACCTCTCCCCTGCACCACTCCCCCAACAACACAAGTGGCAGTCCTCAGATTGAATGGAAATAAGACTTAAGTTTTCCTCTGGATCTGAGAAATAAAAATTATATGAGCAGGAGCAAGCTACCCTAGACTGGTGGTCTTTTCAACCCATCATAAGAAAGCATGTTCTGTGGCCATAGTTAAAGAGATTTGAATCAGACCATAGAAATAACCTTACACACTGCCCTCATGGTGTGGGGACCTGGACTAGAGACACTGGGACACCTCACTAAAAGAGGTTAATGAAGAGCCCTTGTATGTCATGATCCAGAAGAAAAGGAAATATGGTGGCCAAGAAGGGAAGCTCTTGAGAAGGAGATATTTGGATTCTTTGCTCCATGAAAGTAAGCCAGTGCATGTCTGAATGTCTGTTTGGAAAACCACAGGTCTTCTTAATGCCCAACTCTGGTGAGAGAAAAATGGTAAGCTTCAAATTCCTCCAGCCAGTCAACAGGTGAACGATGCCCAAAACTGTCAACCCCATCAACAGCAACTCACCCTGCCCTGAAGCCTTCCAATGGCTGCCACACTGACTCAAAGCTGCAGGTCTAGGAACCTGGGCAAGTACTGGACAGCTGCCTGCCCTCACACACGCAGCCCATCTGAGTCAACAGCTCAAAAGTCCAGGTGAGGATGGAGAGGATGAGAGAGTACCCTGGGGGGAGGAGGGTGTGTAGGAAGATCCTCACTGGGGAGCAGGCTCTCAGGCTCCCCTCAGAGCACTAGCACCCAGGTCTGGCTGGGGACCTGCCCCTCCTGGTGCTCTCAGACATTGTTTCTCTCCATCCATCCAGACCAGATCTGGTTTCACTAGACTTGAACTCTCCAAGTCCTTTCCTGCTGTGAACTGATTTATTAGGATACATCTGTCAGAGCGTGACTGAAGGGTGTCTGGGTGGCTGGGAGCCCAGCTGTGGCAGATGTTGCCTCAGAATGCCCTCCAATTGAGGCTCATGTGGATGTTGTCCATTCCTCCCCCTCCTTCCTCCCTGCCCCCTCCTGGGAAAGACCTGGAGAGAGAAGCTGAGAACATCTGCAGAGCCCATGAGAACCAGGAAGAAGAACGGGGTACCCCAGGGGCCAGGAGATTATAAAGGAGGCCAGTGTGCCAGTGTGACATGTGCCAGGGAATGGGGTTCTCAAACTTACTTTGCCACTGGCAAAGTCTGTGATTGTGAGCAAGTCCATGGTTCTCCTCATGCCTGTCCTCTAAGTTCATTTCTAGCTCTGAGACTCAGTTCACCAACTCTGAGAGTTTTCCGACCCAACAGGGGCCAAGCAAATGTATCTTTCCCTTGATCACATAGTACTTGGCTCTCCTCTAATAAAGTACTTGAACTTAGGACAGTCCCACTGCAGGGTGCTGGCCAACAGGTTGCTACACAGGTTTAACATTTGGCTCTCCAGAGGAGGGGTGGGGGGAGGGGGGGAGGATACATAAAATAAAGAAGTTTGTTGATACAAAGCAAACAATTTACAAATAAATAATAAAATATAAAATAGGCTTTATTATAAATTCTATGTAGCCGATTGATTCTTAAAGAATGCTTCATAGATTGCTGCCAAACTCTTGGATCTGTAGCAAGTGTATGGTTGCAGTTCAACCATGATTTAGCAGAGGGCTATGTTTGACAATGAGCTTGAAAAATCCCTAAAAATTTAGCAATGGGCTCTTGGGGCTGATTGGAGCTGACCCCTGCTGGACAGCAGGCCCCAGAGAGCAAGGCCTGTGATTATCTCTCTCTTTTTTCAGCACTCTGGTAACAGGCTGACCCAGTTACTTACCAGAGTTCAGGCTGCTCCCTGAATTGAACCTGCTCTCCTTAATTTACCCAAAGAAGAAAGCCAAGTTAGCAGGGGTGATAAAGTAGAACAGGTGTCCAAAGGGAGTGTGGCCAAGGACACATGGTGACAGGTGGTAGGTAGCCAAGAAGACTCCATAGAGACTGTCAGAGAAGCAATAGACATGGAATGGGGAGAGAAGAAGACAGGGAGGATGTTCTTAGCAGGAGAAATAGCACAAGTAAAGGCATGGGACAGACAGCTACCTTCTCTAGCACCCAGAACACTCATTAAAAATCCCATTTAACAAATATTGATTGTCCACTGTGTGCTAATCACTACTCTCAATTAAACCAAGTTCCTGCTCTTGAGATTAAGTCCTATTAAGAGAGAGACCCAATGAATACAAAGAATGACCCCAGTGGTAGAGGATGCTTATGAGTAAACAGACTTGACTTAACAGATGGAAGAACTTGACTCAGAACCTAATACCTATGGATATTAAATGGTGCTTCTTTTAGAAGAAAAGTTAGGTATGGTTATGCAAACAGAAACAAGCTTCTTTCATGCAGGACTTCCCAGGGCCCTGGGTATGCTGTGGGTGCTGCGAGTTACCAGTAGGGGGAAACAGGCTTTGGTGTTTGTCAAACTTGCTTTGTGGGTGGAAGGGAAAAGAAGTGGGTAGGAGTACTAGGGTGAAGATCCAAAGGGTGTGATCTGTCAAGCAGCTGTGGGAATACCACTTCAAAGTCTGGGTTATTAAGAGCCAAGTAGGAAAAAAACAGAGGAGGGCAAAGGCTGATCCAGAAAAATAGCTGCTCTTCTTGGTCTTACTTCTTTGCATTGTCAACCATTCCAGCCTCTAAAGGAAATGGCTTCCCCAGTCACTGGTGGTGGCTGCCCTGGGTAGGAGCTCTCACCTTGGTCCAGACTGACCCCTAGACAGTGGAACAGCAGGCCTGGCTCTACAAATAAACAGGCCTCTCAACCACTTGTTCTTGGCCAGACTTTAGAGGGAGCAATTGGAGTCATCTAAGAACTCATACACCCATTTGCCTAATACCTTGCAAATTAATTAGACGTTTATAAACTGGGTTCCATAGAACCCCTGGATTCCTCCAAGATGCCTCAGAAGTCACTGAGAGAGGTGATGGAGAAGCTAAAGGGATAGAACTCCAGGCCTCTCCCTGACTCAACTACGGAAGATCCCTCTGCTCCAAGGAGGCTCTGCACAAGAAAACTCATCTGATACCTAGAAAGAAAAAGACATTTTCAACATACCCCAGGCTCCCAGTTTGCCCCTGCTTCTTCCAGACATCTAGACAGCCACATCCTGAACTCATCTCCCACAGTAACACTCCTCTGCCTTTACCATGAGTTTGACAGTTTATCAGGTTCCTCATCACACACTCAGGTCTACCTTCCTTTCGGTTATGGAGTAAGGAGTTTTTGGAGAAAACTCAGGCCCAGAGAGGAGAAAGAACCACAGTGGTCCACAGAGCAAGTACACCCCAGACAAGCACTCCATCAGTCTCTACACAATCTGACAGCCCCGGTCCGCCCTCATTCCTGGCACAGCCCCACTGCTCCCCAAGGCTGCTGCCCAGGATTTCATGGAAACCCCTCTTTGTTTTTTGGCTCTACTTCTTGGTTTCACTCACAGCAGACTTTGCCAATTTTTGAGCCAGCCATGAATGACAACCATTTTCCCCAGGATTAAAAATCCCTTTAGTTGAGCTCTCGTGCCACACAGGCTGAGCCTGGGAGGAACATCTGGGAGGTACATCTGGTCCATTAGCAGACCTCCCTCACAGATGGGGCCTTCATGGGCATTAGTCCTGGTTCCCACCACAACACCAGGAATAAGGCTTGGGGTCCCTGCTCCAGCCAAGGACTCACTCGGGGCCTGGGGAAAGCCCACAAATGTCTCTGAGCCTGTTTCCACCTCTTTGCATGGTGGGGAGACCTTGCCCTGTTGATTTACCTCACCAGGCATTATAATAATAAGCAAAGCAATGGCTTCAAAGATGGTCCAAAGCCTCAAAAAGGCAGGGCATTAGCAATAATTTAAGTGTCAGTTTTCTTGCAATACTGTTGAGCGATACAAAGACGTATTGTTTAGTTTTGTGGCAGGCTGGGAGAGTTTCAGTCTAATTCCTCTTGCTCCCCCCAAAGCTACCCATAAGACAGCCTGACCTTGACAGAGAGGCTTTGCCACTGTAATTTTCACAGAAGCCCTAGATAGTCACCCCTTATCTCTCTCAGGAATAAAGTTGCTAGGGGCTGATTGGGAAGGAGGGAGAGCCAATCCAGGACTGCTGTTTTCTGGGTGAGAGATGTGGTAGTGAGGGGCCCATGGGGTGGAGTGGGGGTGGTCAGCCACATGAGCTGCTCCGTTTCTGGCAGTGGCACCAAGAGCAGACCTCCCTGGAGCCAGCCAGGCGAGGCGGACTGATTAGGCCAATTCACTCTTTATCTGGGACCAGCAGATAAGGCTGCAGGCCCAGAGGGGTGGAAAGGAGACGTAAGGGACACTGTAGCTGGTGGGGAGGACAGGGGAGAACAGAGAGAATTCTCTAAAAGCCACATATGTGGCTTTGCTGTGTGTCTCAACTGGTTTCTAATCAAAGTTGAGTACAGGGGGCCTCCCTCCATGCCCCTCCTGGATACCCTAGGCCAGGCTCTCCACCTCTAGGGAATATCAGGGTCACCTGAAGGGCAAGTTAAAACACAGGTGGCTGGGCCCCGCCCCCAGAGGTTTTGATTAACTAGGCCAGGGGGGACTGGGAACTTTCATGTCTGACAGTTTCCAGGTGATATTGATGGTGCTGGTTTGAGAACCACACTTTGAGAACCACTGCTATAGGCCCTGGAGGAAACCTACCACATCCTCAGATCCCTCTCCCTCACTATTTTAGGAAACAAATATTATGGGAGACCCTACACCCAAGAAAGGCCCTCAGAGGCAGAGGGATGATCTCTCGCCCCACAATCCTGGCAGCCTAGGCACTGAGGTGTTATTAATGAGCTGTGGGACCTCCCTGGGCCTCACCTTCCTCATCTATAATGTGAGGAGGTTGGACCAAAGAATGTTTAGGCAGCCCCCTTCCTGCACAAGAGTTTCCCAAGTCCCTGAAAGGGAAAGGAATGCCCAGCTTCACCTGCATGTGTGCCTGAGGCCAGTTCTGTTTTCTCCATTAACCTTGACATTGATTGGATTAAACAGATGAGGACTTTGTTTTTAACACCCAGCTTCACACCATCAGTCCACTCACATCCACATCCCTTTACTCCTTGTCAGCTTTCCACCCACTTTCTACTTCTCTGTCTCTTTCTCTTTGCTGTCTTCCCTGGACTTCGATTTGAGCAGAATATTCATTCTGATAATGATATTGAATCCATGTTTTTAACATCTCAGCTCAGCACCTTTCCCTTTGGGCCCTCTTAGGATAAAACTTTGTCCACAGTCATCTGCCCCATAGGGCTGGCAGATTCTGCCCTGGCCACTCTTAGTCACCCAGGCTGTATTGGAAGCCATCTGCTGCCTCAGTCCTAATGTCAACCTGAATCACAGACAGGAACTCTGGCAACCCAATTCCTGCCCTCTGAGTTTCTAGTGGGAGCTATGGTTTTCATACCAAGAACTTGCAAAACTCCAAAATTCCCCTGAGCAATGATGGCCCTGCATCAAACCATATTTTCTCTCTTTTAGCTCCCATTGTACCTTCCCCATAAATGTGGAAGAGAACTCAGAGAACATGAGTTATAATTCTGAGCTACAGTTCCCATAGGGGAGAGGTGGGCAGTGACCACTGACCCCTACAGGGCTGGACTCTGTGGGTCTTCAGATCTCCACACAAAGCTGCTCAGTGATACTCCCTTCTGTTCCGCAGGTGTCCTACCAGACACACGTGCTTTCTCTCACTTGATTGTCACCAGCATGTCATGACGCTGCTAGCCCATGCACATTCTCCTAGCGCTGCAGGTGAGAGAAGCTGGGATCCCACGAGGAAAAGAGACTTGTCCAACCTGCCCATCTAACTCTTAGTGGAGTTGAGAACGGAACCCAGGTCTCCTGAACTTGACACACATGCCCTCATGGCAAGTTGGCCCCTGGGATGGTAGCCTAACACTGATCCAACTTGCATGTCTCCACATGGTGGTCCTGCATCTGGTGAGGACCTCTTCATGTTTCATGGGGGATATTGAATGAGTTCTCCAAGACCCTTGGCTGGGGAACAACAAACACCCATATTTCTTCAATTCGGACCTGGGGCTATACTCCAGTACCTCCCATCTCTTACTCCCAATGTCCCAAACACCTCTGGCAGCATCCCTTGCTTCCCCTTCTCCCTGCCTAGAGGAGCTTACTTAATAAACAGGTCTGCCCTCCTAACATTTGAGTTACTTGCTACTGGAAACAAGATAAAAACTCCAGATGAAAATATGTTCTTCAGTCAAAAGCAGAGCTGGGAGAAGATTCATATATAAAAGTGTTTCTCCAAGAGAATTTCACAGAACACCTGTGTTTCTCCTTAAAGACAGAGTTTTATGGACAAACACTGGACACTCCTGGTTTGGGAGGCCCCTGGTTCCCATTTATAAGGAAGAACTGTTTCCCAACCTGATTGGATCCTGGCACATGCTGCTCGTTGGAATCAGAGAGCAGCACAGCTCTGTCGATCTAGGACCAAAAGTGATTTTTGAGTCGTTAAGCAAATCAGAGCACCTGGTCCAGGGCTTGACAAACTATGACCCAATCCAGATGTGGCCTATCTTTGTCCAGCTTTTGAAGTAGGAAATCTTTTTTTTCTAACAGTTTTAAAGAGTTGATGGGCAGGAAGAGAGGGAGGAAAGGCAAGGAATATGTAACAAAAACCACTTGTGGCCCTGCAAAGTCTAAAATATTCACTATATTTTCCTTTACAGGAAAACCTTGCCAACCTCTGAGCTCTCATAGAATGAGATGTGGTCAAAGGCATGCCTACAGAGAAGAGGAATAGACTAGAAACAGACACAGAAAAAGAGAGCTGCAGTCCTCAGCCCAGTTAGACACCAAAGATTGCTCTGGGGACAATGGAAATGTGTCCTCTGACCCTTATTTCAGAGTCCACAACCCCTAAAAAAAAAAAAAAAAGGCAGCATGAGCTAACCCTGGATCCAGGATGGAGGGAGGGAGTGGCAGGCAAATGAGGCCCACTGAGAAGGGAGCCTGAGGGTCAAGGCTCAAGGTAGAGCATCCATCATCCTGAGGTGAGTGTGGAGGGGGGGTAGGTCTGGAGCTTTGGGGCCTGAGCCCAAGGTCCCACTCCCTCTGGAGGGCTGGCTGCCAGCTGTGAGTGGGGAGAGATCCATGATCCCTGGAGAGTCTCAGGAAGGCCTGGCCTGGTCCCTCTCTCTGTAACCGGACCCAGCTGTGAAGGACACCCGAGGGGCAGAGGAGTGTAAACCTTATACTAAAGCATTGGAGGAGATTTAGTTACAAAGTTGCACCAGCCATTTCCTGGAATCCAATGGGAGTGAGTTCTGAGAATTAGAAGGGGAGGGGGGTCTAAGAGGGAAAGAAAAAAAAGGGGCAGACAACTGGCTTGTTGATGTGCCAATGTGTGAGTGTGCCTAGTGGAAAGGAGAAATCCAATCCGCCTGCTTACAGGGCAATCAGGGCTGGCAGGTAGCGCTCTGTGAGGAAGGAAGGGGCAAGGAACCCCTCTTCCCACAGCTGGAGTGATTTCTGGGCCCCAGAACTAACACTCTCACCCTCTCCCTTCCTAAGCCTCCTTTCCTGCCCATCCAGGACTTGGAAAGTCTGGGTTGATCAGTTCTTTCAATGCTGGGAAAGAGAGAGAGAGAGAGAGAGAGAGAGAGAGAGAGAGAACGCAGAAGGTGCCTGACCCACTCCTAGGAGGCAGAGAACAAAGGTCCTGGTATGCCCACTTCTGCCTTTCCTCTCCTGCCTTCCTCTAGGCCTCCTATCCCTTTGCCTCTCACTTCTGCTACCCTTTCTTTTCTCCTCTCATCCTCTTCTTCTGCCTCACTCCTTCTTGTTCTATTCCCTCTTTGGAGCTTCTCTTCCTCAAGCTGCCCCACCCCCTTTGTGGTTCCATTCTTCAGAGCTACAAGCTTCCTCACAGTCAAGGGCAAGTGAGATTCCAGATCCTGAACTCCATCCATACCAAGTAGGAGCTGAGAGTAATGATGCTTCACAACTGGCTGTGAAGCCAGGAGCCAGAGAAGGTGATGATTTCAGCATGAAAGTTAGTTCTCCTTCCTCCCGAGGGCACATGCCAGCTAGATCCAATCACCACTTGTATGGCACTGAACACCTCCTCTTTTTCCAAACCACCCACCCCACCATCCATACATCACTTATCCTTTTCCATCCCTTTCCTCTTCACACACCAGGACCAAGAAAAGACATCAGGACCACTCATGTGCTTGTAGTTGTATGGTATCTATGGGGGCTTTGTGCATTGGCTATGAAAACACTGGGTTACAAGACAAGGCAGCGTCACCCACTAAACACAGGCTTCTTGAGAGGTGGGCCTGTGCTTTTTGACACTGACCACACATCCCAAACCAATATATTTGCGCTTGGGAGCATTCTGAAAACATTGCTACCGATGGAAGAGGATGTATACTGTTCCTGTCCAGGCCTGAGAGAGACCCTGAGTTGGAGTTCAGACAAGATATCCAACTGCTTAGATATTTAGCTAAGAAATCAAGATGGCATGGAGTGAAAATGAAAGGAGCCCTTTTTGCAGATCATATGTCAAAACTCCTGTCTGACATTCTAGCCTCAGTTGCAGATTTACCTACAAAATAAACTAAATCACATCTCTTCCAGGAGGAGCCAGCAGACAGGGTGCCATTCCAAGATCATCTAAAGGTAGCACAGGGACCAGGTCCCCTTCTTGAGCAAACAAATCTTTTTTGTTTCAACTCTGACTTGTTCTTGGGACCATATCTCTATCTCTATCTCTATCTCTCTCTATCTCTCTCTCTCTCTCTCTCTCTCTCTCTCTCTCTCTCTCTATATATATATATATATATATATATATATATATATATATATATATATAGACACACACACACTAGAGACCCGGCCCATGAAATTCATGAAAGGGGGGGTCCCCTCAACCAGCCTGCACCCTCTCCAATCCAGGACCCTTGGGGGATGTCCAACTGGGGATTGGGCCTAAACCAGCAGTTGGACATCCCTCTCACAATCCGGGACCACTGGCTCTTAACTGCTCACCTGCCTGCCTGCCTGATCACCCCTAACTGCCCCACCCTGCCGATCTAGTCACCCCCAAATGCCCCCCTGCCCTGCTGGCCTGGTAACCCCTCACTGCCCCCTTCTGCAGGCCTGGTTGCCCCACACTGCCCCCCCGCCACTGCCAGCCTGGTCACCCCATGCAGTCTGCTGCTTGGTCATTTGGTTGCCCCTCACTGACCCCCCTGCTGGCCTGGTCGCCCTAGGCAGCCTACTGCTCGGTCATTTGGTCGCCCCTCACTAACCCCCCTGCCAGCCTAGTCACCCCACGCAGCCTGTTCGGTCATCCGTTCAGTTGCGATGGTCACTTAGGCTTTTATATATATAGACTAGAGGCCCAGTGCATAACATTCTGCACTCGGGGGGGAGGGGGGGGCTCACCTGGCCTGCGCCCTCTCACAGTCTGGCACCCCGAGGGGTCCTTAGCGCTGCTGCAGAGGTGGGCGAGGCTCCCACCACCGCTGCTGTGCTTGCCAGCCATGAGCCTGGCTTCTGGCTGAGTGGTGCTCCCCCTGTGTGAGCACACTAACCACCAGGGGGCCACTCCTGCATTGAGCACCTCCCCCCTGGTGGTCAGTGTGTTTCATAGCGACCTTCATTCTGCCATTTGGTTGATTTGCATATTAGCCTTTTATTATATAGGATATATATATATATATATATATATATATATATATAGAGAGAGAGAGAGAGAGAGAGAGAGAGAGAGAGAGATTTTTAAGATGACATTGTGATATGATGCCAAAACAGAGGAGCAAAGGGAAGGCCTGAGCAAATTCCTTGGCCTCATGTAGGAGCCCTCCCTAAAGTAGAGTCTGTGCCCCAGATTTGCTTTGACCATTCTTGTCACCAGTTTTCCAGCTTGGGAAGCCCTGTCCACCTCTCTGCCCACCTCTCCAAGAACTTTCTGATTCTCCTTGACTTGATTAATGTTTTCCTTCCCTGAGATTCCAGAACACCAGTTGCCTGAAGTATCCATCTGGCCCCTCAGCTTCTGTGTATTGTAAGTTGGCTTTTTCTATGTCCACATAGCAGAAACCACAGAGCTCTGTGCACACCCTCTTGGATCTCTTACCAGATCCAGCTTTGGTGTGCTTTTCTTTGCCAGGGCTCCATATGGGAGATTCACCTTCGGAGGGTACCTGTAGCTTTTGCAGCCATGTCACCTGCACACAACCAGAGAGCCTGACATGCTTGGGGGAGTGTGTGGCTTCATGGGATGACCTTCACTCCTTGTTCTTGGGCATATATCATTCAGGATCTAGCCTCAGGAGACAGAAACCACACCAGCTCAGCTATTTTTTTATATATATATATTTTATTGATTTTTTACAGAGAGAAAGGGAGAGGGATAGAGAGTTAGAAACATCGATGAGAGAGA
Source organism: Myotis lucifugus (assembly GCF_000147115.1). Taxonomy (NCBI): domain Eukaryota; kingdom Metazoa; phylum Chordata; class Mammalia; order Chiroptera; family Vespertilionidae; genus Myotis; species Myotis lucifugus. The sequence goes on along the minus strand of NW_005871051.1, from coordinate 16,987,628 downwards.
AGCATCGATCAGCTGCCTCCTGCACACCCCCTATTGGGGATGTGCCTGCAACCAAGGTACATGCCCTTGACCGGAATCGAACCTGGGACCCTTCAGTCCCCAGGCCGACGCTCTATCCAGTGAGCCAAACCAGCTAGGGCAACTCAGCTCAGCTATTTTAACATAGAAAAAATAATTAAAGAATTAACTCAGTACTAAGAATAGAAAAGTCCTAAGGAAATATTAAGGTATCAAAGAGGGAACAGTGATAAGAATCAGCTTACACTGAGTCTGGGGGATAGAAAGGGAGTATTAGAACTATGAAAGCTTAAAAGCTTAGACGAAGACACCTACCGAGCTGAGATTCAGTGCTCTGAGAAGGGGCTGAACTGATGGAGGAGGAGCCCACAGAGCTGGGACCCAGACCCCTGAGAAGGGGATGCCAGCCAACTGGTGATGGCATTTCTGGGGGAAACAATGGGCCTGCTTCTGCAAATGTTGGGAAAATTGCAAACAGGAGTATTGATTGCTACTGGAAGGATCTTCCAGGGTAAAAAGGCATTGTTAAGTGATAGTGATAGGAGCATGAAGCAAATAGAAGAACAGAGAGCAGCAGGAAGGAGCATGGCTGAGCCATACTGGAGGTTGCCTTTCAGAGGAGGATTAAATTTATTCCCCTACAGAAACATTGGATTTATGTTACCTGCAATGTATATGAATTCCAGGGGCAACTTGAAATTAACAGAGGACAGAGCCAAAACTGAAAAATAGATATTTTGTTTTAATTCAACATGCCCATTCTAGGAAGGCCCTTGAATATGGAAGCTATAGAGCATCCCAAATAGAGAGGAGCCCAGTGATTGGTTAGTACAACTTCACCTTTACCTCCCATCCTAGCACCCATTAACAGCTAAGGAAACAAAATCCCAGAGCGACCAATAGTCAGCGAGTATCATGACTAGTCCTGGGATTGGAGTCTTTTAATCATTTACCAAGTATCTATTGAGCATGCACCATTCCACCTTCAGATCTAGAACCTTGGGAAATATCAATGAATAAACATTCCAGGAATTGGGAAACTTGGAATGTAAGCTATACTGTGGAGGTGATGTTTTTACCTGCATCTTTTCCCTCCAAGATGTTCTCTATTACTCTAAGTGGTCTTCATTTTTTAGTTATTTTATCTGCAGACCTCATCATGAATCAAAATACAGTAAGTGGTTGGGATTACTAGTAAAAGGAGATCCACACAAATGCCATAGAAGCTTCATTTTCCCCAATGGGCACTGGACACTACAGTTCTGGAAACTCTAGGGCCCTCCAATTTCAATCATTCTGCTTTCTGTGACTAGTATATCCTTTGTAACTTGTGTTTTAATGGTTTGGTTATATATGTCTATATCCACTTCTCAGCTTGGATCCCTTTAAACTGCTGGGACTGGGCAGTACAACAGCTTCCCCTGTTTTTTTTAGAGAAATAACCTGTCTTGGAAACTGGTGGGGTGCCAAAAAAGGTAGGAAATTCATTGTTTACCAAAATCTTTCATGAAACTGACAAACTATTTCACTACTGAGAACTTTTTAAATATCTAATGGGAAGCCTCAGAGGAAATAAAGAAGTCAGAATTTATTTTGAGAATTCTTAGGTTCTGTTTTCCTTATTTCCAATGACACCCAGGCCCATTTTTGTTGGTGACAGATGAATGCTCCCTGAGCCTATAAGACAAGAGAGGCAAGGAGGTCAAACAGGAAGATGGAGAAGGCAGTGAAAAGTCTAGATGCAGCTAGTATTCATCCTTTACCTGAGTTCTAATCAAGAAATAGACCATGCTCACTAACCCAGGGGTTGAACTAAAATTTGGATTATGTTGATCTTTGTTTTTCCCTCTTTATCTTGATCTCCATTTTACATATATTTTGTGATTACTCATTGAATTCTTGGGAAACAGAAGAAACAAAGGAAATCAAGTCTCTTCCAATTCTATTGATCAATAACTTAAGCCTTTGCTTTGTTGGACTTTCTAAGAGCAGTTAGTAATGTATATTGACATTCCAAGAATCCCAACATTGATCTGGCTTATTCTTTTCCACATAGTCATGGGAATGTGAACACAAAACACCTGGTAATGCATTTATTTCATAGGTAAACGGAAAATAAGAGTAAACAGATGATAAATTCAGAACTTTTGACAACTTTATTAAATGTCCCCAGACTGAGACCCTCTTCTAAGAATCTGTCCAATGTGTGTTATATGTGCAAATGTGTGCTCATGGGTGGGTTTGTGCTCTTTTCAGTTGATGCTATAAAGAAGCATTTTCAGAATATAGAAGACACAGAACCAAGAATGTCATTCATTTTTTTCTCTTCAAATAGAATAGCCCCCCTAACGTATCCTAAATAAATAGAAGTCTCCATTGTGCTAAAAGTTCTCTAAGTAATAAGATTTTAAAAGCTCTCTTAGTCACCCCCAGGTCATTGCCAAAGTTCACCCTGAATGTTCTCTCACACTGCTGATGGAATGATAGTCAATAAACTCTCTGAAAAACAATTTGGGAAAAAACATATTAAGAGTCTTAAGGATGTTATCCTCTTTGACTTTGTAATTTCACTTTTATAGTTGTATTCTAAGAAAATATAAAAATAGTAATAATACTGCATAAATATATAAATCTTTGTATACACTTTTGAATAAAAACAAATAATTGGAACTGCACTAAATATAAATGTTGATTAAATAAGCTACATAAATCCAAATAATAGAATATTATGTAGATATTATAATGCAGATGGATTACATACACACAATATTAAATGTTAAAATGATACATTTTCTGTCTCATTTTTTGTTAAGGCCCTAAACAGCAGAGAAGAAAATAACAGGGAGCAAGCATTTCCATATACCTAGACACCCAGGAAAGGGGCAGTCAACATTCCCAAGGGAAGCCTTCAACTAGTAGGAGATGAATACCAATGAATAAATGTCCCAAATTCCCAGGATCTTGAGGGACAATTCTGGGGTACATTTCATGTAATTCCTCAGAGAGTTTCCAGTGGGGTTGAACTCCAATTGCTGACAGCAGTAATCAGCTCAGTAACACATTCTTTATTCTTTTCCTTCCCTGTCCCACATACCCAATCCCCTCACTCCTGTTTCCTGGAATACTTCCCAATATAAAACCTGCCCTTGAGTTTTTATTTCAGGCTTTATTGGAGGGTGAGTAAAACTAAGTCATCCCCAAAACATAACACCCTCTTGATCAGGTTTTTGGGTATAAAAATTCAGGAAGAAAATTATCTTCAAAGAAATCCTATTTATTTGGTCCCCCACACAAAGCAAGAAAACAAAATGAAAATGTTGATCTCTACTTCAAACAAGGATGGTGGGGATTGCTAAGGATACACACAAACTAATAATTCAGTTAATTGTCCTGTCACAACATTATCACCATCACTGCCATTATTACTGTCAAACACCAAAGAGACAGAAGTTAAACAGGGCTCCTGCAGGTCAGGGATTTATCTCACTGAGAAGAGACACATGGGGCTAGCACTTGTTTAAGGCAATTTTTCCATCTAACACAACTATCTTGTTGCTCTAGATTATTAAGAAGAGGACCATGTTTTAGCGACCACAGTGTGATACCCATCAAAATATGCTGAGTGCCAGGGGTTGGAGGACTATGATTTTTTTCAAGTCTCTCATTCCCATTATGTAATGCAAGTCACATCTAGACAGACAGCTGGCTCTTTTTTTCTCATGGATTTCAAACCAAAATTTAGGAAAAAAATATAGATTCTGAGGCTAGGAATAAAGTGGGCTTTATAATATGAAGTTCCAGGAATCTGAAAAATTGGAATCCAAAAGATTGATTCTTTTTTTAAAAATATATATTTATTGATTTTTTACAGAGAGGAAGGGAGAGGGATAGAGAGTTAGAAACATCAATGAGAGAGAAACATCGATCAGCTGCCTCCTGCACACCCCCTACATGCCCTTGACCGGAATCGAACCTGGGACCTTTCAGTCCGCAGGCCGACGCTCTATCCACTGAGCCAAACCGGTTAGGGCCAAAAGATTGATTCTTATCCTCAGCTCCCCTGCCTAGAACATCAAACTGGCCTCTGATAAATGTGAGTCATAGAGAAGTGGAAGCAATAGTATCAGTAGTGGTAGATCTCAAAGGTTTAAGGCAGAAGTTTAAAGTCAGTGTCTTTAAGATCCAGTCTGGTTATCTAAGTGAAACAAGCAGAAATTGTGGAGACAATGTCAAATTGAAGAGCGCATACCCCATCTAAAAGGTACTTCTGAACTGTCAACAGTTGGGATCTAGTGTTGCCAGACAAAAGTTTAAGAGCAACCAGTCAAAAATCTAGATTTTAGATGAATGCTGCTGACTTCAGTGGTAACAACTAGTTCAGATATTTTTGCCCACCTCATGTTGGCCTGCATTGTGTGTCCAAGAAAATACATCTGTGGGCTCCTAGACCGTCAACTGGCTTTTCATTATTGGAATAAATGAATCTACTATAATTGGAGAATGTAATGAAAGCCCATAGTAAAGGACAACTATAAAATTTTGAAAAGTAGAAAGAATGGAAAAAAAATTTAGAAAATGAATTGTAAAAGGAAAAGGGGGGATTGCACTCAAATTTATAAGCTTATGAAGTTCAATTTTGGGCCAGTTTCAATACCTGCTCTTGTAATTTGTAAGGATAATGACGACTGTGGCATTATGACCACATTGCATTTCAGGAGACCCTGACCTTACAAAGAGCCAGTTAGCCCGCTTTCTTCCTGTCATTGGCTGAACTCCAAGAAACATCTGGTTTAGGATTAGTAGGTTCTGTACCCTAGTCCCACTTCCCTACTCTAACCTCCCCCTAAATGACCCTTTTATAAGAGTATAATAAGTTATAAATTGAAATTCTACTTTTGCTATTCAACTATTTTCTTGATCTTGTTCTTTGATCCCATACATTCAAGAATATTCAATAGATTTGTAATAAACTATAAATTAAAAAATAAATAAAAACAGTTGTCATTTATAAAATCATGTAAAATGTTAAAATTAAACAATATTGAGACACTAAGTGAAAGACAAATAGAAGGATAGCCCACTGAATAAAGGCAACCAGAAAGAGAAAAAGACCTATAAATAAAAGGAACAAACTACCACAAGGGTTAAAATCTTCCTTCTTCAGAAAAGGAAGACTACAGTAAAGTTGACACTTAGACAAAATCCAAAGAAGGTGGATCCTAGAACAAGCAGAGCCAGGGCAATCTCTCCCCTATGCGTAGAAAGAACATGCTATTACCTTTTTTTCTTCTTTTTTTTTTTTTTGCTTTTGTTTTTTGTTAGTCATTCAGATTGTTTCAATTGTAAAGTTGAGATCATTGTTATCTCAATTGTACAATTGAGATAAATGAAATAATAGCACCAGCTCTAGACATTTCTGGAGAGTCCTATTGGAACATGGCCATGGCCATTCACTTATGATGGCTGCTTTTTCCTGCAAAGACTAAAATATGTCCTATCCAGCCCTTTACTTTCAAATGGCCCTTTCAAGTAGCCTTCTCACCTGACATAACTCACAAAAGCTGCTGTACGGTATAACTTGGGTCATGAATTATTAGTTCATATAGGACTTTTATCAATAAATATATAAAGCCTTCGATTTAAAGTTCTCCACACTAAATTTTATGCTTTGGACACCTAGTAAGCAGGTCTCCCTGCACTGTTACTTTGACTCTAGAATCTAAGCTCTTGGAAGGCCCACATTACTGGGCAGGGCCAAGTTCTACGTAAATCTGGCAAAAATAATGAGTGTGGTATACATGCTGGTACCAGAATGAAGCAGGGAAGGCTACTGACCTCCTTTGCTTTTGCCTTTTTTCAGAGGCTACACCAGGGTATGCACAACATATTATTACAATATACTATCACAAGATATAGTATAACATGTTACTACAACAGATTACAAGATATGCTTACATCTGTTCAATCCCCAGCCCCAGTAGTGGTGCAAGTGGGAGGCAACCAATTGATGTCTCTCTCTCTCTGTCCACCTCCCCCCACCCTTCCACTCTCTCCAAAAATCAATGGGGAAAATATCCTCACTCCTTGGGTGAAGATTTTTTTTAAAAGATATATCTAGAGGTATAACTATAACATATGACTATAATGTACCATTAGATATACTTATATCTAATGATACAACTTTAAAATATTAATACAAGATGCCTCTTCTTCTGGGCCCAGGGACATCTGTCATAGCATCTTCAAATTACCATCTCACCCCAGCTCCACACTAAAAAACTGTGACCACCCAAGAGAAAAGTGAACATCAAAGAAACCCATCTTCTATCAAGAACAAAAAGCTCATCAACATCTAGGAAATATGACAAAGCCCTGAGGACTAGGTAGGTAAGTTGGCTGGACAATAAAAAGGCAGTCCCTCTATCTTTTCCAGTTTCTGAATCTTTCATATCCCAAAGTAGATAAGAGAATTGAGTTTTGAGACTTCAGCCATGTAGATTAGCTTTGGTCTTGCTGGCACATGATTTTTAAAGATTAGCAGAACTCTTAAAGTTTAATGGTAATGGGTTAGGAGTAGATGACCTGGTACTTTTATGTGAATCATACAAGCTTCAGGTTCAATTATATGAGGAATTCCATACAACTATCAGAATTATTTTACTCCAAAGAGGCCCAACATTACATTGTATCTAGAGTATACTATTGGAGGAAACTTGAGGATGTTATCCTCCAAAAAATTCCAAATACACATATTGCATTCTAAGCCTATGTTATATTTTTAACCTTCCTCATGTTTACAATTACTGGGCTTTATGTTGACATGATCTAGGCTTAGATCATGTTGCTAGAAAAAGAGGTAATTTTCAAATTGCTTGACTTGACTATTCCTCTACCTACCACATCTCACTTATCCCACGATATGAGGAAAGGCCAGGGTGTCACAAGTCAAATAAAACACACACACACACACACACACACACACACACACACACACACCACATAACAACATTTGTCAGTGAAAGGAAAGAAATTTTATTCAGAGACCTGGGGCAGAGATGAAAAATCAATGATGATTATGGTGGTCTTGGGCCTGCGCCGAAAGAAGGTTATCTCATCACTGGTTGTGGGAGAGAGTGTGTCAGGGGAAAACATGGATTCAAGAAGCTTCTTCCACCAGAGCATTGACATATGCTGATGACTAAGGAGACCAGAAATGAGAAAAAGTAAGATTTACACTCAGGAAAACCAAACATTTTTTATAAAGGGATCTCCCCAGCTCAGCTTCCCAGAGATTTCATTAGGCATAAGGTTTCAAAGGGTAGGTCTAAGAGTTATGTCAACCTCTCTACGAATGGTCAAGTTTAGAGAGAGGCTCTTTAGTGCAAAGAAGACAATGAATACAGAATCTGGTTTTTGACGGATTAATAGGAAAGTGGCGGGGAAGAGGTGGCTTGTGGGAGGAAGAGGGAATGCTAGGGAAGAGTTGTAGACAGTCTTTGGAAGGCAAGTGGATAGCTGTGCTTTGACAAAAGCAAGACATTTTGGAACACCTGCCAAGCTAGAATGACAATTTCTCAGAAAATGGCACCAATACCTTATCCTCCTGTTCTTTTTCTGGCATGACTTCTTTGCTTTTTGTCTCTGTGGTGAATCCTTCAGATGACATGCTGAACACCTACATCCACAGGATTGCTGCACTCTCTTATATTCCCCAACTTTGGCCATCAGAGGGACTCTTGTTGAACTAGCGGCCTCTGTCTGTACTCCCTCCTCATCCCCAAGTCCATTTTCCAAATGAGCCATTCCTCACTCCCTTTATATATAGAGACAGGAGACCATGACATGGACACTCTTGTTAAAAAGACCTGGTGATTGATGATGATGCCTTGTCACAATGGCTGAAAGTCAACATGAGGGCTTGTTTAGATGGCTGGAAAATACTGAGACATTTGGATAAAATCAAGAAAGTATGTACTAGAACTGCTAGAATCAACTGGCTACCCATCAGTATAACTCATAAGAACCACCCTAAGTGATTCAAACCAAGTAAAATTATTTTAGTCTTTCAGAGATAAGCATCTTTAAAGCTTTTATCTGCTGGTCCATTTACACATTCCTAGTTCCTTTGTCTTATTTCTAGAAAGAGCTCTTTAACAAGGACTTGAACAATATGGAATTTTTTAAATGAATTTATTGAGGTATAATTGACATACAATAAACTGCACATACTTTAAATGTACAATTCAACATGTATTAATATCGATATACACCCAAATCAAGATAATAAGCATATCCTCTTCACTCCCAAAGTTTTCCTGTCCTCTTTGTAATCTCTCCTTCCTGCCCCTCCTCAGCCCCCACTTCAATCCCCAACAATGTAGAATTCAAAGCTGTGATCCAACTTCTTGGTCTACTACCTGAATCATCCCCCAGAACCTCACAAAGATACAGCTTCATCCCCAGGAAATTTGTATTGAGAATCTGCAGCTATCTCCCTAATTTCACCTCTGGCCCTTTGTGTTTCTGCACTCTTTCCTATGCAGGCATGGGGTCATGGGTCAGTGTGAAGGATTAGCACAAAGGAAGTGATGGGGATATTTTCATGAGAACCCAAATTATAGCTTTAAAAAAATGCCTGAAAACTCACCAGTCTAGGTACATACGGTATAAACATGGATTTTCCTCACCCATATAACAACCTGAATAAATCCTCACTTTGTGAACATATGATCATTTTAAAATGTTGTTTTGATAATAAGGATTCACTCTCAATTGGCAAGGATTTATTGAGAATTTCTTATGTGCTTATCATTGTGCTATGTACTTAAAAAGAGAATGTAAAATGGCAAGAAACAATCTTAATTGAGAAGTTATTTCCATTTCTTTTACAAGAAGATGACCAGGTCCTTTATTTACTAGTTGTGAGACCTTGGGCAAGTTACTTAACCATGCTGATCCTGGAATAGGGCAATAATACTTCCCACATCATAGAGTTTATGTATCAATTAAATACATGGTTAATATCTTTAGAATACTTGCCATATCCCTGGCACTGTTTCAAGCACACACTATTATCTTGGTTCCATACTCCCAGAATGTAAGGTGCCTAAAAGAAGGCAGAGAGATGGAACAAAGACCAGTCAAGATTGGATTTCCATCCCAAACTTTGGACTTATCAATAGCTGAAAGAGGAGGTTAAGGTCAAGAAGGGGTGAAGGACACAGAAGTGAAACTGGAAGAACAAAAAGAAGTCCTGTCATATTTTATAGCAGAGCAGTCATGGTTAAATAAAGCCTCCTCTTTTGAGAAGCTTGGAAGATTGCTAAAGAGAGGCTTACCTTCCTCTGCTCAAAACCACCTCTATCCTCTACTACCTCACCTCCTCTCTCTCTTTCTCTCTCTCTCTCTCTCTCTCTCTCTCTCTCTCTCTCTCACTCACTGCACTTGTGACCGAACCCCTTACTCTGTGTCTGCCTGAGCCTAATTGCCAAATTTTCTATTAGATCAAATAAGGTAAAGACTGAAAAGTGGGATGAGGTTCCTCAAATGTTCTGCATGGGACCTAAGTCCCCCAACAAGCATTACAACTACCGCAAGTTTGGCAGCTTCTATCTTTGTTACTGTTACTTTGCAGCCCCACTCTTCCTGAGTTTTCTTCTGCTCTCTGTCTCCTTCAGCTCTTTCCTCTGAAGAAACCCTAAAGGCTGATAAATCCCATAACTTTGTTCCTAGTCCATCTTATCTTTTCCCATAGATTCAACTACACAAAACTCTACTTTACCAATACCCAAATCTATATCACCAGACCCAATTGCTCTTCTGAGCTACAGTTACCTACATCCAATTTATCCACGGTCATCTAAGTAAACATCCTATCTGTCCAATAGGTATCTCAATCTGTGCAAAACTAAAAAATGAGTACTGACTGTCCAAATATATTTCCCGCCCTTTTATCTACCTAGCAATCATTACCTCAGGACAGAAGTCTAGTTTCAAACTTTCCCTTCATAGCCCTCCATATCTTATCAGTCATTCAATATTTTATAATGTATCTCTTCTTCTCCATCCCCAATACTGATGTGAGTCAGTCTTCTCAGGGCTTTAATATTCAGGTCTTTTGTTCATATATTCTCTTCATGGTTAAACATTAAGTAAAAGATTTCAACCCCTACCTGATTAACCATCTCCACCTACTTCCCTTTCATGTCAGCAAATGCATCAGGAGACACTGTGCACAAGCACTAAAATTAAGTAGATTCGGATTTAAATCCCACTTCTGCTCTTTAGTATTTTATGTCCTTGAGCAGTTTCTTTAAGCCTATAGGAAGTTATCTCCAACTGAGCATTGAGTTTCCTCATAAGTAAAATAATAAGGTTGCCATTAAGTTTATGTCCTTCTAATATTAACTAAAAGATTTTTAAGACCAATAAAAATAAAATAATTTGTCCAAGTTTAGTAAGAGGCTTGGATCCAGAAAATCAGTCTGACTAAATGTTGAAAGAAATCATCACAGGTCCCTTCTCCTGTAGATTGGTTGCTGACCTCATGTGGTATTTGTGACATCTCAGAATAGAAAAATCTAAGTCACAGTGCTTAGTTTCTTTAGAGGTACCCCACACCCATCTAAAGGCTCAAAATATCATCTTTAGGTAAATAAATAGAAAGCCCACATCAACTTCTAATATCTACCATGACTAAGTGCAACCACCTAAGACTCGATGGACTTCCTGCAGGGCCATAATCCCTATTTAAAATAATCCCAGAAACATTGAGTATCTCCTCTGGCCAATGTACTCTACCAGCATATTGGTCACAATGCTTTGAAAGCATCAATTATGAAGGGGCTGACCTTCATGTGTGGCAACTTCAGTGTGTGTCTCTGGTCCTTTTCCCCTTTTGGTGGCAACTCAGCCCCCTTTCATAGGGCCAAGTGTCCTCAAATTCAATGACATGGTTGCCACTGATAGGAGGAATGATTTCAAGAGAACAAGGACCCCTGGTGTGTGTCTCTTAGAACATGAAGGGAAGAGAGAAGAGCAGAGGAAAAAAGAGACTAGTAATCTCAACAGTAGTGCCTATGGCACAATGACAAGAAGCCTGGACTGGGAAGTAGGAGATCTGGGTTTGAGACCGAACTTGCCTATAATTTGTGTCTTCGGTCAAGTTATTCTTCATCCCAGAGTTATTTATTAAGAAATTTTTCTCTAGCAACCCTCAGAATTCAAAAGTTCCTTATTCCAATTGGTAAATTAATTGAAACACATTTTAAGATCAAATAAGGCCAAATGATTGAATATGTGTGATATTTTCATACCATAACATCCCCTTTCTAAAACCCTAGAATGCAGACCTATTTTTGTCTTATGGCTGAAGAGCACTGTATTCCCAGTGTATTTTGGGAAAAAACAGATTCTTCTTCACTATGTGATAAATGGGGATTAAGGTCAGTGGGGGCAGGAGAGTGGTTAATGTGAAAATATCACTTGGAACCTTTTGAAGCATAAATTTTAGATTTTCTTTGTGTACTGCTATACCATCTAACCTTCTTGTTAGGGGTAACAAAAGAAATGAAAATAGTTAATTATTCATAAATCCAAAAATAACAACTAAACTAACAAAAGTTTGAATTCTCTCCAAATGAGAATTTTAAATTTGCCCAGAGGACCTCAAAGTTCAACACTGCCTCTAAGAACTCACTAGCTTTTCCCAGTTCTCCCTCTCTCTTTAATATATTTCTTCACTCTGATCCTAGCAGCACATGTGAGACAGAAAAGATAAGTATAACAGAGAGTCAAGGCCATATCTATTTTTAAATCAAGTAGGGAAGGCAGTATGGAGCTGTGGGCAGTCTTTGTCTTGGGGATCAGCAATCCTGAGTCTGACCATGGCTTTTGACCTGCCTGGTGCAGCCCTTAGACAAGCCTGTTGGCCTTCTAAAGGAGGGTGTCCAGATGGCTCCTGAGGAACCTCCCAGGGTCACAGCTCTTGTGATGAGTCTCCCACCTTTTAGTGCCCTAATCTCTCTCTTGCTGGAAAACAGGAATTGCTTATAGAAAGACAGTTTGGGAATACAGCCAGAACCAATGGGAAAGAAGCCTGGAGGGAAAATTGGGAAAGAACTCCAACAAATCTTCAGATAGAACCCAAACCATTCTCAGAACCAAGATGCTCTCTCAATTCCCAGAACTGAATGGGAAGAGGCAAATTTAGTTGAGGTCCCGCCTTCCTTCTTCTCTGAAAGCCACCCATTGGCCTTGGGCTCTGCTTTATCTTTGTTTCCTACAGAAGACACCAGATGAGTCCTGAGCTCAGAGAGCTCTGCCTCTTGGAAAGACCCATCTCTAGGCCACTTTCTCATCTCCCAGCCTGCCTTTGAACCCCCTTTGCCTATGTGAATAGCAACAGTATCTAGAGCAAAGAAGACAGGGTGTACATGTGAACAGAATAAAACGTCCCTATTACCCAGCTGAGGTCAACATCTGGAGAGACTTATGATTCAGAGAGAGATTCACACTGAGTCATCAACATGTGTAAGGACTGTCAGCAACTTTTCTATGTTCACTCTTAATGAGCTACAATGAAGATTCAGCCCTGGGAAGAAGACACCCATCAGACTCCCCAGATAAATTAATGGAGTGAGTTTGAATTGGAGATGAGACTCAACTAGAGATCCAAAATAGTGACACCCAAAGTCGGTTCCTTCCTACCCTAAGAAAGGGGCCAGTGGGAATACTGATCTCCAAGCCTTTCCCTGCTGTGTCATTTGACCATCCTTCTAGGAGATAAAGATATAATTCTGTCCACCCACCTGTCTCCAGGCAAGATAAATATCAGCCCATGAGAGAATAAGCTGATGGTTCCTCTTCTAAAGATTTCATTCTCTCTTCCTGTCCCAATAGCTCTCAGAAAATATCTCTTTTCTCTCAACAAAGAAACAACAGCTAAGACCCACCAGAAAGTCAAAATATGGAGAAAACAGTTTTATTGGGTGTATCTGCTATTCCTGTGCTCAATTATTAGAATTAGCTCATGTAGCCATTCTGTGCCTTGGTTTATTCAGCCAAAAAGAAAAATGGACTTCCAATCAAGATTGTGACATAGGTAAACACAGTACTCACATCCTCCCACCACCACATCAAAATTACAAGTAAACTACATGACAACCATCATTCAGGACTGCCTGAAATCTAGCTGAATGGAAGTCCTACACTAAGGATATAAAGAATAAGAAGCCATTTGAGATTGGTAGGAGGGGCAGAGACACAGAATGGGCTGGTTCCACACCCATGTGTAACACATAAAAATTGGAAGAGACATCTTCGCTGCAGAGGTCCCCCTGAGGAGTGAAGTGTCCCAGCCTCACACCAGGACCCCAGTCCAGGATTTCAATGCCAGGAAAAGAAGTCTCCATAGTTTCTGCTGTAAAAAAACCAGCAGGGAGTGTGGCTGAATGAGATAGGGGGTTTCTGGAGCCCCAGGCACTCCTCTCTTTTTTTTCTTTTTTTCTTTTTTTTTTTTTTTTGAAACAGAGTAGAAGAGAGAGAGAAAGACAGAAATATTGATGTGAAACACATCAATTGGTTGTCTCCTGCATGAGCCCTGAACAGGGCCCAGACCAGGAAGGAGCCTGCAACCAAGGTATATGTCCTTGACCAGAATTGAACCCGGGACCTTTCGGTCTGCAGGCTGACACTCTATCCATTGAGCCAAACCAGCTAGGGTCCAGGTATTCTTCTTAAAGGGCCCATGCACAGATTTACTCATATACACTAGTTTGGAGCTCCAGCCTTGGGACAACAGCTCAAAAGGCACTAGGGACATATGGGAGAAGCTGAATTGTCTGACATCAGGCAGCTTTCTCCCAGATATAAGTGCTGGTAAAAGTCATTATTCCTTTTTGGGGCCCTATCCCCCACAGAACTGGCAGGCAGGTGCCATATCTGAGTCTCTATCAAACTGGCTATCACTGTTTGCCCTGCCCTGGTTATTTCCTTATACCCTAACACACCCAACTTGCAGGTCCACCCAAGCTGTTTCCAGTGGCATTTCCATAAGAATGCCCTGTCTTAGCTTATGCTTCAGACTTTCCTAAAATCTTTCAAATAAGCAGCATCTGGCCTCAGCATGCCCCATACCTCTCATAAGTAGCCCAAGATATGGTACTAGTGGAATCTGGCCTTGATTCACAGCTTGGACTCTCCCAGACACCTCCAAGCCCAGCACTAGTAGCAGCCACCTGGAGATTATTTTGTAACTCATGCTGATTAGCACCAGGCAGAACACAGGTAGTGGCTGACCTTGTCCTTACCTCCCAGGAAGCCTCAGAGCCAGTAAATCCAGTGGACAGCTTCAAACCATACTGTAGCACCATCCAATCACATTCACAAGTGACACACTTCAGGGACAGACTCATCGAGCACCAGAGCCCTATTGAAGTAAGTCCTGCTCTATAGGGTGGGCCTCTGCATAGCTGATCCTTCACAGTAGTAGCAACCAGTCCTTGAAGCCAATCATCTTGGGGGTAAATCACTACCATTGACATGTCAACAGCAATCAAGGCTCAACTACAACAGGAGAGTGTACACATCCTATACAGTGGGGCCTACTTGGAATGCTAAGCTCAGGTGAACAGGGAGGCTGTGACACTGGTCCTACAGGACACTTACCTCATTAGGCCATGCAACCAAGCCCAGAAGACATAGAAGCTCTATCTAATAAATAGAAGCAAATCACAGGGAGTCTGCCAAAATGAAAAGACAAAGAAATGTATCCCAAATGAGAAAACAGAACAAAACTTCAAAAAAATAACTAAATAAACTAAATGAAAGCAAGCAATATACTTGATGCTTAATGAACTTAGGGGAAGAGTAGCTGAACTTACAGAGAACTTTAATAGCATTAAAAAAGGACATAGAAACCATATAAAATAACCAGTCATAAATGAAGGGAGTCAACAGTAGAGTAGATGAAGCTGATAATCAAATCAGTAATTTAAATATAGAAAGCAAAAAACACCCAATCAGCAAAAAGAAAAAAGAATTTTAAAAAATGAGAATAGTGTAAGGAGCCTCTATGACAACTTTAAGTGTACCAACATTCACATCATAGAGGTGTTGAAAGGAGAAGAGCAAGAGCAAAAAAAATAATGAAAGAAAACTTTCCTAACCTGGTAAAGAAAATAGACATACAAGTCCAGGAAGTACAGAGAGTCCCAAACAAAATGAACCCAAAGAGGCCCTCACCAAGATACATCATAATTAAAATGCAAAATGTTAAAGACAGAGAATTTTTAAATCATCAAGAAAAAAGCAGTTATCTGCAGGGGATTTCCCATTAAGATGGTCAGCTGATTTCTCTACAGAAACTTTGCAGGCCAAAAGGGATTGGAAAGAAATATTCAAAGTGATAAAAAGCAAGTTACTATAACCAAGATTATCCAGCAAAGTTATCATTTAGAATCAAAGAATATATAAAGAGCTTCCCAGACAAGAAAATGGAGTTCATCACCACCAAACCAGTATTACATGAAATGTTAAAAGATCTTCTTTATCAGCTTCATCTACTCTACTGTTGATAAAAAGTATGAAAAATAAGATGGCAATAAATACCTACCAACAATTTAATCTAAAAAACAAAATTAACAAACAGAATAGAAACAGACTTATAGATACCGATAGAGAACATTTTGATAGTTGCCAGATGAAAGGAGTGTTAGAGGGTTGGGTGAAAAAGGTAAAGGGATGAAGAAGTACAAATTGGTAGTTACAAATTGATTGTAAAATACAGCATAGAGAATATAGTCAATAATATTCTAATAACTATATGTGGTGTCACTTAGGTGCAAGATTTATCAGGATGGTCACTTAGTAAGTTACATAATATCTAATTACTGGTCTGTACACCTTTAATATAATATTATATATCTACTATAATTAAAAAATAAAAAATGATTTTTAAAAAGGAAGATGCAAAACAGAGCAGAAGAAAGGGTAAGGAGATAGCATACTGGATTCCCAGAAGGTTCTCAAGGAAAGGATGAGCTCTGGGCTCACTGAGGGTCAGGAATGAACTCCTTGTGCTCTATCTAAATTGTATTGGCACAACCAACACTGGGGCAGAAATGAAAAGAGAAACAGACAGGCAGAGGTGTCCAGTGCTGAACCCTGCTCATCTCATTGCAGAATGTCTGACACAGAAGTCAACCCAAACACTCCACAGCTCCCACCCAAACTGGTCTTTGAATTACTTCCCCCAGCATTGGGCTTTCCGCTGTTGGCATTTCTAAGTATTTTGTCTGAAGCCAGAACTAATTCCTTAACCCTATGTAAAGGAGCTTCTTTGTTTCTTCATCAGTTTTCAAGTCTGGCTTCCTTCTTCCCTGTGATCTCAGCTTCTCCTTGGCAGAGTGAGTCTTTGGGGGATGGAAAGAATTGGAGGTAAGGTGTGTTACCTAGTCTCCTGGACCATCCAGAAAATGCGTCTCAAACTAGAGACCAACAGAGTCAGCACAGTCAGGCATGAGAGGCCAACACAGAACACCAGAAGGTTTATTACGGAGACAAATGTCTTTTTTTCCTTCCCTTTCTAGAAATGTTCCCACCATTGTCACTCTATGTTGTACTGTCTGCCTCTTGACACCAAAATGGTTAGAATGAACCTGTGAGAAATGCAATATAAATAAAAATGCAGTCCCTAACTACAAGAAGCCTGCCACGGTAGCCATATGATCTCAAAGATTACTTAACCCAACCTACCTATTTTCAAAATAAGAGAGATGAAATCCAGAGAAGTGATTTTTATGGCACAGTGAGGACCAAAACTGAGACACACTGCCGCCTGTTGAGATCATACTCATTAATGTGACATGACAATGTGGGCACAAAATAGGGCTTTATACCATTGATGTTGGTTGTCCAGACTTTAAAGACAATTTTATAGGACTGTGGACTTTGAACTAATTTCAAAAGATAGTAAAAAATGTGAAAAGTTAGGAAAGTCTTCCTTGTAAATGTAGGACAAAATGGGGAGGAATAGGATAGGATTTTTAATTTATTCAACAAATATTCCACAAATCCTTATTATGCTCTTACTCTGTGGAAGGACTGTTCAATGCCTGGGAATATACAGCAGTGAACACAATTTTTAAATTCCTGCTTTCATGAAACTTGTTCATAGGAAGAACAACAAGGCTGGAGTGGGCAGAAAAGTTCCCCCCAGTACAAAGAGGCAAGGCAGCAGCCTGTTTCATACAGCTCTCCTCTCTTTGGGTGAAAAAAAAAAGATTTTAACAGAGGGTCTCTAGAGAGGCCTGCCTGGAAACAGAAAAATAGTGTCATTTGAAAGAAACTGGGTTTCAAAACATGATTTGTCATCTTTTCTATAGACATCAAAAATACAGGGAGTGGAGTTTGAACTACATTCTCTGTTTTATTCAACCAATTTTTGTTAAGAGCCTCTTGCCGTCCAGGTGCTTGGTTCTTGAGTAAGGATAATGGCAGGGGAGAGAAAAAAAAGAATAGCTAAGTAACCTTGATTTTTTTTTTCAAAAGGACTCAATATAAGACATAAAAAAGGAGGAAGAAAAGATTAGATAATGAGTCCATTATCAGGGAAGTTGGGAATGATAACTATCTTCAGCTTAGGCTTCTACTCTGAGCTCTAGACCTACATATCCAACAATCACTCAATAGCTTTATTTGGAAATCTCAAAGGCACTTCAAACCCAAAATGTCTTAAAACTAAAATGCCTGATAACCCAGGTCCCTGTGCCTGGCCTTTATTTCAGTGAGTGGCACCAGCATCCAGAAAGCTGCATTAGACAGAAACAAAAGCCACACCTTCGACTCCCGCTTCTCTTACCAATCAAATCGAATCCATCACCAAGTCACTGTCTCCTGTCTATATCTCTTCATCCTATCTACTTGGTCAGGCCTAAGCCATTATCAAGTATTTCTCTTTCCTGAACCTCTACTATTGGCAATAGCTTCTCCCTTTATTCACTTCGCTTCCCCATTAATGCGTCCCCCACCCAACAGCCTCTAGTCTCATCATATTATCCTCTTAAATATTTTTCCATAGCCTCGTAATATACTTGAGCCTAGGCTGTTCTCTGCCTCTCTTTCCAACCTCATTCTGCACCCTGTTGGGAAGTAATTATGCATTGATTTGTATAGATGTCAGATTAATGGCTTTCTTCCCCACTAGGTTGAAAGCTCCATGAGCACAGTCTATTTATGTTTTTATCCACTGCTGTTTTCTTATCACCATTGGGTAAGCCAATGGTTCTCAGCCAGGAGTGATTTTACTCCTCCCCCCCCAAGGGAACATTTGGAAGCATTTTTGGTTGTCACAGTGTGGGGACTTTATTGGCATCTGATGGGTTAGAGTCCAGGGATGTTTCCAAACATCCTACAATGCACAGAACAGTTCCACAAAATTACTCAGCTCATACTGCTGAGGCTGAGAAATCTTGATTTACATGAAAAAGAAGGAATGTTTATGTTTTGACCATATTAAATTAGATTTCCTAGAGTCAAGTCCATAGAGAAACACATTTATTATCTCCCAATGCTATAGAGGGACTTAAACAGGCATGCATACACAGACACTCAACCACCATTAAATTTTCTACAGGCAGGAGATACCTATATTAATGGCTCTTGCACTTCCCAGAAGCCCAGCTTAGGACTGGAATTTAGTTGTTCAATAACACCTGTCTAGAAGGCTTCATTAACATAAAAAGGACCTCAAAATTTGAGCTGCATTAAGAGGGGCCACTTTATTTCTCATATATGATGACCTAAGTGTAACAAAGGCTAGTGACAGCACAATGGAGCCCCGCCCACCTACTAAGCCACACCCCTTTACAATCACAATGGCTAAGGCCTTAAATACCCAGACTCGCCGCCTCCTGGCTCTGCAAAGCTCCTCATTTTTGCAGAAATTACAATGTCGACCAGCCGCAAATTAAAGAGTCATGGCATGAGAAGGAGCAAGAACAGATCTCCTCACAAGGGAGTGAAGAGAGGTGGCGGCAAAAGAAAATACCGGAAGGGCAGCATGAAGAATAGGAAACGAGGCGATGATGGTGAGTGAGGGATGAGTACAACTGTGGAACATAGGGGAACTTGTTGCCCCAAGGCCCTCCCTCTTAGCTCTCCTAGGACCCTGAAATCTCAGCCTAAGAATTTCATTTCCATTTAAATTCATTTTGGGGCAGGAACAGTATGAATGGGTATGTTCTAACTGGTGTCCCTGTTGCAAACGTGTCCTTCCCCAACAGCCAATCGCAATTACCGCTCCCACGTGTGACCCCACTAGTGGGCTTTGCCCTGGTGGACTTCAAACAACACCAGGCAGCAACAAGAGGACAACAGAAGGGGGACTGCCAAAAAGACCTGAAGTTTAGATCAAAGCCACAGAACCTAGCCTATGGGTAAAATACCAATCGTGATTGAAATGAGGAATGTATAATGTTTGGCTGTTTCTCCCCAACATCTCAATAAAATGTTGAAAACTGAAAAGTATGTTTATTTTGATCTTTAGTTGAAAAAGGTATTTTTATCTTTGGTTGAAAAAGGGTTTCTGAGCTAGGCAGACTTGGAATAATTGGCTGGTATGAAACCATTAAACATAACTTGGGAAATATCAAAGCAATTTGTCCTGTCTTCCTCCCCATGTGCCCCAACTTGGGTCTTGGTCTCAATATGCTGTCTCTCTCCCCAAATACCTTTATCAGAGCTCCAATAATGAGTCAAGGAGAGACATCAAACCACATGTTCGGCTAAAGGCATATGTCAGAGGTAGAAAACGCATAGCTATGTTGGGCTTGAAATGGACAAAGCTAAAGTTGGGGATATTGCCTGGGAGGTTCAAGCCAGATGGTGTGATGGTCATAAATTGACAGTGTCTGGAAGTAGCAATTACCTCCATTCTAGATGGACCTATATTGATCATTGGCAGGAAAAAAATAAATAAAAACCTGGCAGGGAAAAAAAACTGTCACTTTACCTTGATCTTGGGTTCTGATATGGTCCAGCCAGGAATCTTGACACCTCCTCTCATCATTCACCCACTCACAGGGGGTAATATATTTCTTAATGAGTGCTTCCTGTTGCCTAAGAGTCACTACCAGGGTGGCACAAGCTGGAATTGAGACACTCATTTAAACCAAGCCACCCACTTGGTTGCTTGCAAGGTAAGGATATAAGCAGGAAGGAATGAGGATGTGAAGTTTCCAACAGTGGGGATTGTGACATGGAACCAAGTGACCAAGTTGTATTTTTAATGAAGCATTGGTGAGGCATGCCGGTACTGAATATTGGGAGATTAATGTCCCTGTGGGTCAGATTCTAGTAGTACAGCAAAGGATCAGTGATTTTTCAGTAGCGAATGCACAGGCTCTGTCAGGTTCAGGTTCAAATTTCCCCTTAGCATTAGGTATATAGCCACTGAACTGAATTTATACTTCCCTCCTAAGGAATAGAGAAAATACTCCATAACCCTCAGCCTCCGTATTATGCCTGGTTTACCTCCTACTAATGTTTGTTCATAGCATGACTGCACAAAGCTCTTTATAAACAGTCCGATCTAGACTCCCTAATCAGAAATGGCCATCTTGCATCCTCTTGTGCCCTCTGGGAGTTTTTCTGTTTTAAGAAAGACTAAGGTCCTTGCAACACACAAAATCAGTTAATGTCAGGCCTTTGCTGCTCCAGCTATAAATTCTTTTAAACTTATCCAGGAAGCAAAAACTAAGATGGAGTTGGGATGCAAGATGTTTATTAGAGACCAATATTCAGGGGGAAGGAGGATTGTGTGGAGGAAGGAGTTGAACAGTTCTGCATGGGACCAAAATAGCCCAGCCAGGAAGCTTTGATAAGGGATGACCTTAGTCAAGGCTTTGCTGTGCTGAGGAGACCCTAAAGTTAGTGTCAGCTGGGGGCTGCTTTGCTGGACTGCACACCCCACAATCTGAGCAGCACATCTCTGTATACTTTCTGATTTCCTGGGTTCCTTCCCACCTTTTCCATTTTTGCTCCTGCCACTCCCTTCAAATGTTTTCATGCACAGCTCCCCCTTCACACTGTGCTCACTGCTTCGCCTTGTCTCTGCCATCTTTCAGATTGACAGTATACACAAAGACAACCTCTCCCATAGGACAAAGGCAAGAGTCAGAAACTAGGAGAGCAACAGTTCTGAGTGTGAAATTTACAAGGAAATTGTTCTGCTCAGGAAGTTGGTCAGGATCCCCCAGGAAAGTGGATCCTCCAGAGAGCTCAAATGAAGATTGGCTAAAGGGACTATTCATAGAAATGAGATATATAGAAAGAAACAATGGTGGGTCTGAGGGTCAAATCAACTACATGGAGCCCCAGGAGAGCCAAAACTGTGTTTGGCAGATGGGCCTCTTGGTAAAGACTGTACTGGGGAAGATCATAGCTACTGCTGGAGTCTCCGAAGCAGAACCAAAACACCCTGGCATTCTCCAATGCCCTCCAATCTCCTCTTGTGCTTGCATAGGTCACACTGAACTGGAAGCCAGCAGGAGGGGATCCCATGATATCAAATATAAGGGCTAGCCTCCCGAGGCATCAAGGAGCACAAGTGTTGGAGAATAGCTCTGAAAAACCAAAGATGCTAGCTAACACAACCTTGTAGGCAACATTTCTTTTTTCCTTTAGTATCCTCTTTGTCTTCTCCCATTTGTTGTCACAGAACAAAGTCCTTTCAGCAGTAGAGAGGCCCCAAATTGAGTTCTCAGGGCTCAAAAAGCATGTTTTCATGTCATTTGCTGGACAAGTATATCCCCAGACTGTTCTAATATAATATTATATTTCAACAATTCTCTAAACACTGAAACTAATTAGTGACTAGGATGGGCATGTGGTGAATGGCCCATCAAGACAGCCAGGCCCTTGCCTGGTGACTGCAGTCTTTGCCCTCATGGACAGGTTGGAGAAGGAATGGTGACCACCCAGAAAACTGTTTTGCAGTAAGAACATTTTCCAGGCTCATATGCTGGAAATTTTCCAATGCTGGTGTTGACTTAGTCCCTGCCCTCCAGGAACATTCATTCCGTGTCTCTGTTGACAGCTCCTGTAGGCCCAGCAACCACCAGGCAGGCACACTGGTCGATAGCACAGGGGTCCTTTCACAGTGGTGGAGCTCAAACACCCCGCCCTTGGTGTGCTTTTCCTCCATCACCACAACCAAGAGGACTATGTTCCTCCTTCCAGTTTGCTCTGGAACGCTATGTCCTGAAGTCATCACTTACTCGAACTTTTTGGAAAGTCAAAAAATAAAAAATAAAAGTTTTAAGGATCTTGGCCACCGGCCCTCGTGGGTCACCTTGACCTTCTTGTGAGCTGACTTGGATACGAGGCTTCTGCTCCACTAGCCTCAGGGTCTGACGGAATGGTCCCAGAGCATCGTGTGTGGGTGGAGAGAACCCAGAGGAGCTATGAGGAGAACAGAACTGTCTCCCACCTCTTGCCCTGGGCCTTACAAAATGACCCCGGGTAAGACTGGCCGTGTCTGTGCAGCCACAGGCAAACAGGAAGTTCTGGAGAAACGTTCAGGGCTGTGCAGAGGAAGTGAAGGCAACTGGGATGGGACTCTGTGTGCCCTGAAAGTAGTTGGTGCCAGTCAGACATGTACTGGGACTCGGGTGTCGGGTTCACCCAAAGGCTCTGTCCTTTGAGACCAGAGGATAGCAGCAGCCTGGCTCTGCAATCAGTACTCACTCACTCACCAGGCCCATTCTTGAGAGAGAACCAAATGGGACAGGGTCTTAATTCCTCATCGCGAGGAGCATGGGGTCTTAGTTGCCAGGCTGGACCACCTCTGCGGGTTGATGAGTCAGGAAGCAGTTTGTTTCACTCTGAGAGGGCCTCGCCTCACTTCTGAAGCCCCAAACCACCTTCCCTCTCCAGCCTTTCATCAGCCCAAACATGAGGCCTCTTCCTAATTGAGCCCAGTATCCCAGAAGTGGTACAGATGACAATTCTCTCCACACAGCACAGTACTAGGGAAAGGTTCCAGAACTGAAACCCAGGGGTCTGCACTCCATCAGCGCCAACTCCTTCTGCATTGTGACCTTGATCTGTCATCAGTCCTGCTTTATTCCAAGCCTTTGCACACCTCCTGACCTGCAGCAGTGGCCATTTCATCTCCTACTATGACTCCAGCCCACCATCGCTGTAACCAAGCCTGACTCAGGCAGCAGGGAGGGTGGCTTCTCTGGGCACTGGTTCTACTAGTCATTTGATCTCTGGTGAATTTTCCCACCTCCATTAGCCTCATCTTCCTTATGTGTAAAAAGTCAGTCATAATAGCTACCTCACCAGGAGGCTTGTAAGAATATCAAATGGCTACTACACTTACCAGATGATCACTTCATAAGTTATATGAATGCTAATCACTAAGTTGTATACCTGACACTAATATAATATTATATGTCAACTATAATTAAAAGTTTTTAAATGTTTTTTAAAAGAATATCCAATGTTGGTAAATTATAGGCCTTGAGTAAGTTGGCTGCCTTCTCTGTCCCTCTGGACTGGCCTTTTAGATATCATTGTGACTGTCTGGCCCTGATTCATGATGCTGTGCGCTGCCTTACCTCAGGATGCCTTACAGCCTGAAGCTGTGGACAGATACCCTCCGCGCTGCCTACCTGCTCTGCAGAGGGGCCCCATTGTGATCTAGAGCCTCTTTATTTCCCCTGACCCTTTTCCCTAGGCCAGGTCCTAAGATCAGGAAGCACCTACGCGTCCCTGTGGTTTGTTTTGCTCTCTTATAAAATGGACCTGAGGATGGTATTATCTCTCCAACTAGACTTCACACCCATAGGAGCAAGAGACAAGCCATCCTTGAGTGAGGGGCAAGAGGATCACGTCAGGACACACAAACAGCCTTTGTTTCTTGGGAAACAAATCAATGAATCCACCTCTTAATATTCTGTAAAAAATAAAATCTGAGAATTGACGTCAGTGAAAAGGACCAAGGATGGATTAATAAACTCACTGATGGATCATGTTTATTTTTCCCATTAGCAGCAGGCATGTGTCTCTGTAATTAATTAGCTATGAAACCCTCAGGTCTCATACATAGGTGGTTTCTAATGAAAAGACATAAAGAACCTGATCACAATTTACAGAGATCATCCTCTAAAGTCCCTCAAATGGAAGCTCTCAGAAAGGGAGAGCTTCTCAACAGGACTAGACAGTGGACCTTGATTTATTGACTGTTTCCTTCAGAACAATATTGTAAGAGGTATACAAAAACAGTTCTGAAATTTTCACCTGGGATCAATCTGACAAAATGCAGATTCTGACTCAGATGGGTCCAGGTGGGCCTGAGATTCTGCATTTCTAAGGCTCCCCGGTGACGCTGGTGCTGCTGGTCCAGGAACCACACTATGAATGTTGGACTGGAAGCCCAGAGAGCGGGCCCCAGCTGGGCTCTGCCCAAACTTCCATGGCAACTCATTTAGAGCCCTCTCTGGGGCTCTAAAATCTCTTCTGATTCTTAAAAAAGAAGTCCTAATGGATGAGAGTAAAGAAATATAGCCCAGCAGCAGCCATCTCTCTGACTTCTCTCCTAGAAATAGAAGTCAGCAGAATCGCAGGGTATGGATAAAGGGCTTTCTTTGCCACCTCTGAACCATGGACAGGCCACATTACTTCAGAACATGGGGACCGTCGTACTTGCCAGGGATAGCACAAGAAAGAAGCGAGAGCCCCGGCTGGGTGGCTCAGTTTGGTTGGAGCATTGTTCTGTACACCGAGAGGTCACAGGTTTGACTCCAGGTCAGGACACATACCTAGGTTGCAGGGCCAATCCCAAGTCAGGCATATGTGGGAGGCAACCAATTGTTTCTCTCTCACATCTATGTGTCTCTATCTATCTCTTCCTCTTTCTCTAAAGTCAATTAAAAAAAATAAAATAAAAAACACATATCCTTGGGTGAAAATTAAGAAGAGGAAGGAGGAGGAGAAACAGGAGGAGGAGAAGAAGAATTGGAGGAGAGAAGAAGAAGAAGAAAAGAGAAGAGAGAGGAGATGAGAAAAAGCTCTGCAAACAGGGAGGCCTCTCCCAGCCTTGCCACCATGGGAGGCTAGAAAGGGAATCTCTGTCTTAACCACTTAATCCATCCCCTTTTTCTTTTCTATTTGCTGCCCTCACAGCCTACCTGCTACTGCTCAAAGTATGCATCCGTTTGTATTTTGTTGAGGGCAACAGAGACAAATTCCAGCTAACTTAAAAGAGGGAGATGTGGGATCTATTGGAAGGTACGGAATTGCTTGGGAGACAAGGAAAAGCTAGACAGCTGGGCCACATGATGGGAGTCAAGCAGGAAGCAGACAGGGTGCTCTCCTCACACTGAAATGTCTCCAATTGTTCTCCATTCTTACATCACTCCCCTAAAAATCCAGGGTTGCAGGAGAGAGAAAATAATGGTCAAGCTTGTGTTGTAGTGAGGTGGGGTTGGCCCTGAAGGGAAAATCCAGGGACTTCCATCACAGAAAGGAGGGTGTAAGCCAGGCAGCCAAGCACAATGTCCACTACAGAATGAAACTCGCTCCGTAGGGAAGAAACAGCATCCTGAGCACAACACAGCCACATTCTTCCATCCCTGCATCTGTGAACACCCTCTAACATGCCGTTTTTCCTGTAAAACTGCCATCTTAGCACAAAGAATTTGCTGAGAACATATAACATACAATTTAATTTCACTGCCAGAACCAGAAGTTGGCTTTATTCTCGACTCACTTTATTTTCCCCGTGGAGAACATTATCACACGGAAAAAGTGAACAGCAAATGGGAAAGCAAGGAGAGTCATAGCGCTGCATGCAGGCTGCTGCTGGAGACAGGGACAGGCCTATTAGCTAGGGGCACGTTTTCTACTCATGTTTCAGCAAAAGTAAACATGCCTGGGAGTCAGGGAGCTTCGGGAAGCGTCCAAAGGGTGACTGTGATCTCTGAAAATCAAGAGTCCAGTGATGCAGATTTGCATTGAGTTGAGGCGGCCCAGGCCTCAGGGGGACTCCATCACCCCTGTCTGAGTCTTAAGAAAAAAGGAGCAAAACATGTTCTGGCTGACTTAGCTCCCATAGGTCTGAGTCTTCACCATCTAGTATGGGAGCCACTGGCCTTGTGTAGCCATTGAGCACTCGAAATGGGGCTGGATGTGCTCTCACTGTAACATACAGGGGTGGGAAAAAATAGTTCTACATCTGTTCATATGACAAAAGACATACAGATTATGATTATTTTACAATACTTAACTCAAAAGAAGGTCACCATGAAACTGTAAACCTACTTTTGCCCACTCTGTAATACTGGCTTTCAGAGATTTAATGAGCAAAAGAGTGTTACATGTCTCATTAATAATTGTTTTGCATTGATTGTATGTTGAAATAATATTTTAGACATATTTGATTAAATAAAATAAAATTAATTTTATATGTTTCTTTTTTCCTTTTGACATACGGCTACTAGAATACTGGGGATCACAAATGCAACTGGTGTTATATTTTATTGGACAGAGCCAGCCTAGGGTCCCCTGGATTTTCACAGCTCAGTATCCCCTCCTCCACCATACTGTCTGCCCTTTTCATTTACAGCAGAGCCAAAGAGGGCCTGTTCTAAGTGAGCACTGCAGAGAGATGAATAAAACCCCATTATCTACCTTCAATTTTCCCAACCCTCCCTCACACACAACTACACATACCCCCCTATGTCTTGATGAACTTAATCTTTTAGATCTAAAGTTTTAGAAAGTGATTGCTGTGTTCTGTTGTGCTATTCTTGCTATTCCCATGGTCATCCTTATTGTCCCTGATGTGCCTATATGATTGTCTTCCCAGATGTCAAGGGCCAAAACTGCCCACCACTGTATTGCTGTATAATTTCTACAACATTGGATTCCTAGTGAATGGTTTCAAAGTTGGCTGGTGTATAAACACAATATACAATTGTTGGTTGTTCTTTTTGTCATATTAGGAAGTTCTATATGTCACACATACACACACGTGCGCGCGCACGCACACACCACACACACACAGGATGGGGGATAACTTGACATCTAATGATCATAGTGATCTACTCACATCTACCTGTTAACTCACAGCCACACTCACAAAGACAAAAAGTAGAGAGAGAAAAATTCAAGATGGTGGCACTCAGCTTTAAATTCTATCTTGTTTTCATTTACTTGAAATTAATAGAATTGTAGAAATTTTTACATCTAGGAATAATAACAGCAATGTACTTATGCTAGATACTCTCCTAAGAGCTTTATACATATTAACTTCTTTCATACTCATCATAACCCCATGAAGTACATAATATTATGACCTCTGTTTTAGAGATAAGAAACCAAGGAAAAGAAAGATCAAGTAATTTATACAAGGTCAAATGGCTGGTGAGTGGTAGAGGTGGGATTTGAACAAGGCTATCTATAGTTCTGCATCTGTGTGCTTAACCATGACACTGTGGCCTTTGTTTTACAGGTGGAGGAATAGAGGCCTTGAGATTGGAAAAGACGTGCTTAAGATGCCCAGTTATTGACAGAGGCAGAACCAGACCTCTATTCTCTGCTGTCCCCCCTCCCATATTGCCCCAGGCACACTACCCCTAAAACCAGACCATGTCCTTTTCCAAAGTGAAGGGGTATTTTGATAGAAGTAGAATGTTTGGGCGTGGGAGACAGACAGGAACAGGAACAGACAACATTTGTCATCTCTCTGGTAAAGGCAGGATCATGAGTCAAACCCTAAGCAACAAATTATAACAGAAAAAACAAAGGCTCTGGCATGAGCCAGTTCTAGAGTCAAATCTTGCCATAACCACTTAAAAGTTACATGACCTTGAACAAGTTACCCAACTTCTCTGAGCTTCTGTCACTTGCTGTGTAAAACTGAGTTAAAAACAACCCCTTCAAGGTCACCATGAGGATCTGTAAAGGGTCCGCAAAGGATCCATATGCAAAGCAATGCACGTCATACCTGGTGCATGGTGAGTACTCTATAAATATCAGTTCCTCTGTAGACCACCCCTGCCCTGACTTCAGGAGCCAAACTAGACCCCCTGGAATTTTGGCCAAAAAGAAAAAAGGTCTAACTTTAGTAAAATAAGGGTGTAAGTCTGGAGGGGTGGCCCCAGGGGCTGAGGAGTGGAAACCGTCATGCTATATGTGACATAGCAAGTCAGTTGGGGGTTACCACCATGAGATGCACCCCATGGCCTCACTGTGTTGCTAGAAAGACAGAGAAGGATTGTGAGCTCTAGCTTGAGTCACAGAAGCCCTTTGTAGCTCCCAAGGGCTGGGTGCCCCCCTTCCCCAGCTACAGGAACAGTGGTGGGCGGGGTAATCTGGCAGCCTGGATTTCATCTACGAAAGGTTGGCCCGATGCCCAGCCTGGGGTGTTTCAAGGGCCAGGGAGGTGCCCTGTGAGGTGGGGACAGGTGTAGACAAAGAGCAAAGACTCAGAAAAAGAGAGATGTCTCTTTCTTATATCTTTCAGCTTGTAGTTTAATGAATTAAAATTTATTTTAAAAACTATTTGGGCTTAAAGAGGTCCCACATTCCATGTCTCAGTTTCCTCATATAAAAGAAAGACTCTCCAAAAGTCAGAGGGCCCTCAGAGGACCCGCCCAGGGTCTGCTTCCCCATCCCCCTGCCCATAGCACACACTGCGCTTCCTCACCCCTACTGAAGAGATGGAAAACCCAAGGATGAGATCCCAAGGCTCCGGAGATGAGCACTTTCTCTTCTAGGTCTACTTATTTTCCATGGTTTCAATTGCAAGGAAATAGAGCCAGAGCCCACAGGGAGGCTTCCTCTGGAAAGAGA
>NW_005871051.1:16954804-16958645 GCF_000147115.1 Myotis lucifugus | reverse complement strand
AGTTTCCAACTCACTGTTGCCCTCTGGAAGTCTGTACTGGCTACAGTATATTAGAGCTATGGGGTTGCATTCTCATGGCCTCAAGGAGCATGACTTTCCTGAGACAGACCACCATCATCCCCTCATCCAGGTTGCTCACTCCAGGGTTCTGGGTTGAGACAATATCCTCCCAGCTGAACCAGTGGGGTTTATTGACTGTTTACTCTGAACCGGAACTGTATTTATGCTTTCCCACATCTATCCAGGACAGCAGCCAGTGCCATAAACCTTATGAATTGAGAGGCCACTATGATACAGCTGCTCTGTATGTTGAAAGTGAGGTCCCTGCTATCATTTGTGCCCGCAGGTTCTATGCAAGGTTCAATAAGGGTGTGTTAAGTACCTAAAAGATGCAACCTATTGTCCTGGGCCCTTCAGAGTATACACCAGGAGTTCCCAATGTTGCTCACACCACCACAACTCAATTCTAAACGCATTGATATGGCCAGAGAGAGCTCCATTCATTCAAACTGGTACTCAAGGCCTGGACACTCCATAGGGCAGGCAGCATGATGTTTCATACTTCAGTATGTTTCCAGCCCCTCATACAGTGCCTGGCACATAATAGTTGCTCAATAAACATGTGATGAATGAATGGATGGATGCAATGCTGCTGGTAAGTGGCCACATATGTCTCTGATAAGGAGAAGGAAGACAATGAAGAACATTGCAGATAGAAGGGAATTCAGAGTTTTTCTAGACCAACCTCGGTTTAGATAAAAAAAAAAAATGAGAACCAAGGTCACATGGTGGAGTGGAAAAGGGCAGTGAACCAGTGTTGGGGGACCTGAATACCCTGGTTCTGACAAAAACTCAGAAAAAAAAGAGCTGTTAGTAGGAGGTGCTGTTAGGACAGCTATCTTTGCCCCTCCCTCCCACCTCATCTAAGTCAGATCTTCTTTTATACTCTCAAACATTTGCATGTTCTTTAATATCACTTTTCACATCCTGGGTTTCATCCTTATTAATTCCCTGTCTGCCAACTTAATAAAGCTGAAGGTCGTGGTTGGGTTTGGTTTTCTTTCTCTCTGACCATAGTATCCCCTACCACCATCTGAATCATATAATAAATATTTATTAAATACATGAATTTATTGATGATACATTCTTCCTCAATTACATGCTAAATTTTTCATGGAGGCTAGAGTGGCTCCTTGTAACTCTGTCAATTAGTATTTGAGAAAGCTGATCAGAACAGCAGAGGGTTGAGTTCTGATCTAGAGAGCTGGGGGGACCCAGCACATGTAGGGCTGTTCGAGCAAAATAGATTCTAACTTAGAAAAGGATGGGGCGGGGGGAGGGGTGTCTTTAGAATCACAGGCTCACACTAATGTGAGCTGAGAGCAAACTTGAGGGAGTGCTCCATAGCCCAGGTCAGAGGAAGACAGAAATGCAGAGTTTCTGCTGGTGGGACTGAGGCTGTGGCTGAGTGGCAGCTGGAAGAAAGTTGGGACCTCCCTTTGGGAAGGTTTAAACCAAGAATATGACTGGGAAGAAGCTGCTATCCTCCAGATTCAGGACTAAAAGGTGGCAGGGTTAGCCAGAGAGTGAAACACAAACTTGATATTTTTAATTCTGATCTATCTTAAGTTGTGCCAAGATATGTGCCTGTAAATTATACTCCTATATGTAGACTGTGTACTGAGATTTTGAGCTTAATCGGAAAACTGATAGAAGTATCATGAGGCTAATCCATTATCAAGGAAGACTTGATATTTAGAACATGAGTGAGGAGCCAGGTCCTGGTTCTAAGGTCTAGTCTGAGAAAGAAAATTATAAACAATGCACCCAACAAGCCATGTAGAAAATCATAAAGAGCGAGGAAACCACAGGGATATATCTGTGTTGTTCAAGCAGAAACTCAGGCCCTAAGATTTTTAAAACCTTGAAGGGTAGAAGTTAAAAAAAATGTAAGCTGATTTATTAAAAATTCAAATGGGCAAATTCTTGGACTCAGAAATTTTACCTCTAGACATTTTAGAGATATCTTTACATCTCCACACAAGAAGTGTTCAAAATTGTCATTGCCACATTTAAAGTGAACAAGACTCTCACACAGAGTGACTTAGCAATAAAAGTGAGCCTGCTCTAAAGCCTAATGCAGGTGTCCTTTCTTGTAGCACATCCTAGGGAACTATACAATAAAGTAAAATGCATCTATGCCACTATGTATTCTGTAGCTGTTAGAAATATACACATACATATATGTGTACTGATATAAACTAAACTCTCCAAACATATTATTATGTGGGGAAGAAATTAGCAAGATAATACATACAGTATGACATCCTTTAAATTTAACAGGGTAGAACTTTTTATATGTAAAAATAACAGGTGTGTATATATAAACACATATACAGGGTGGAGCCAAAGTAGGTTTACAATTGTGAGTATGTGAAATACAGAGTTTACTCTTGTATTAATATTTATATATTATTTTCCATACAAATAACTGAAACCTACTTTTGCCCCATCCTGTATGTATATATATATCCTATCTAATAATAGAGAAACATGGTAATTAGCCGTACCTCTGCTACCCTTCCCATTGGCTAATCAGGGCGATATGCAAATTAACTGCCAGCCAAGATGGCAGCCGGCAGCCAGGCAGCTTGAAGCAAACAGGAGGCTTGCTTGCTTCAGTGACAGAGGAAGCTAACGTTCCCCGCCTGCCGCTGCCGGCCTCTGAGCTTGCAGTTTGAAACATTGTTACAAATATAGAAGCTAAACAAAACCCCAGAAACCTGGTTTCAGCCAGCCGGGATCTCAGAGCTGGAGTTGAAACAGTGTTTCAATTATAGAACCCAAACAAACCGGATACCTGCTTTCAGCAGCTGAGGCCTAAGAGCTGGAGCCAAGCCTCAGAGCTAAAGCTGGCCCAGAATAAAGAAAAAAAAAAAAAAAAACGAGCGGTTGGGAGCTTCAGTCACCCGCCAGCCTGAAAACGGCCCTCAGCCCCTCACCCAGACTGGCCAGGCACCCCAGTGGGGACCCCCACCCTGAAGGGGGTGTGACCAGCTGCAAACAGCCATCATCCCCTCACCCAGGCTGGCCAGGCACCCAAGTGGGACCCCCACCCTGATCCAGGACACCCTTCAGGGCAAACCAGCTGGCCCCCACCCATGCACCAGGCCTCTATCCTATATAGTAAAAGGGTAATATGCCTCCCGGCACCGGGATCAGCGTGACAGGGGGCAGCGACCAAACCCCCTGATCGCCCTGCGGCTCTGTGTGTGACAGGGGGCGGGGCCACAACCTCCCTATCCGCCCTGCTCTGTTCGTGACAGGGGAAGGCGCCCCAACTCCCTGATCAGCCCTTCTCTGCCTGATAGGGGGGAGCTCCCCAACCCCCTGATCGCCCTGTGGCTCTGTGTGTGACAGGGTGCGGCGCCCCAACCCCCCCCCCCCCGGGTCCTGCTCTGTGTGTGACGGGGTAGAGCCATAACCTCCCCATCGGCCCTGCCCCTGAGGGTGAACAGGTGGGGGCGGCCCCAACCCCCTGATCGGCCCTGCTCTGTGGTGTGATAGAGGGGCGGCGCCCCAAACCCCCTCCTTCACGCGCTCTGGTGTGTGTGTGACAGGGTGCAGCCATAACCCTCCCCATCGGCCCTGCTCTTGAGTGAGACAGGTGCGGTTCCCCAACCCCCTGATCGGCCTTGCTCTGTCTGTGACAGGGGGTGTTGCCACAACTCCCCTATCGCCTCTACTCTGGGAGTGAAAGGGGGGGAGCTCCTCAAACACCTGATCGGCCCTGCCTCTGTGCGGAAAAGGGGGGAGGTTCCCAAACCCCCTGATGGGCCCT
>NW_005871051.1:16925040-16954704 GCF_000147115.1 Myotis lucifugus | reverse complement strand
TGAGAGTGGCGGCGCCCAACCCCCTGATCAGCCCTGCTCTGTGTGTGACAGGGGGCGGCTCCCCAACACCCCCCCCATGGGCCCTGCTTTGTGTGTGACGGGGTAGAGCCATAACCTCCCCATTGGCCCTGCCCTGAGTGTGACAGTGGCGGCGCCCCAACCCCTTGATCCGCCCTGCTGTGTGTGTGACAGGGGGCGGTGCCCTTAACTCCCCTATCGGCCCTACTCTGTGAGTGACAGGGGGGAGCTCCTCAACCCCCTGATGGGCCCTGCTCTGTGCGTGACAGGGGGCAGCTCCCCAACCCCCTGATGGGCCCTGCTCTGTGCGTGACAGGGGGGAGCTCCCCAACCCCCTGATGGGCCCTGCTCTGTGCGTGACAGGGGGGAGCTCCCCAACCCCCTGATCGACCCTGCTCTGTGCGTGACAGGGTACGGAGCCCCAACCCCCCTGATGGGCCCTGCTCTGTGAGTGACAGGGGGCAGCGCCCCAACCCCCCTGATTGGCCCTGCTCTGTGCGTGACAGGGGGTGGCGCCACAACCTCCCCATCGACCCTGCCTTGAGTGTGACAGGGGGCGGTGCCCCAACTCCCCAATCAGCCCTACCCTGAGCGTGACTGAGGGTGGCATCGCAACCTCCCGATCCGCCCTGCTCTGTGCATGACAGGGGGCGGCGCCCCAACTCCCCAATCAGCCCTGCTCTGAGCCCGACCAGGGGCTGCACCTAGGGATTGGGCCTGCCCTCTGCCACCCGGGAGCAGGCCTAAGCCAGCAGGTCGTTATCTCCCAAGGGGTCCCAGACTGGGAGAGGGCACAGGCTGGGCTGAGGGACCTCCCCCTCCCCCCCTGAGTGCACAAATTTTTGTGCACCGGGCCTCTAGTATATATATATACACACACACACACATAGAGAGAGAGAGACAAGCACATGAATATACACACACGCATAATTTTGCAGATTTTTAAAAATATTTGCACCAAACTGTTGACAGTGATCATCTCTGGGAAGAAGCACAAGATCAAGTGGTGAACAAGCAAGATTTATCTATATTGCTTAAATTTCATTCCACATTACTTCTGTAATTAACTTTTTTTAATTTCTTCAAGCTGCAAGCAATTTTTATCTGGCATGAAATGGAAAACATCAACAGTCCTTTAGCATAGAGTCTCTTTGTTCTGAGAAAATTGCCCGAATGAGAGTTTTAATGATATAAATGGAGAGTAAAGACTAACTTCTGTGCAAAAGATGAGGTTGCCAGGAGAAAAGTGCCTTGGAGGGTTGATACTCCCTGTGTTAATGAGTCCCTGTGTTGGAGCGGAGCTGATTGTATATAGTAGGTGGGTTTTGAG
The DNA here is from genome assembly GCF_000147115.1 of Myotis lucifugus. Taxonomy (NCBI): domain Eukaryota; kingdom Metazoa; phylum Chordata; class Mammalia; order Chiroptera; family Vespertilionidae; genus Myotis; species Myotis lucifugus. The sequence goes on along the minus strand of NW_005871051.1, from coordinate 16,953,356 downwards.
GACATATGTCCTAGCTGAGAAAGGAAGGAGGACCCAGAGGAATGGTGGGCATGCATGGCCCACCCGGCAGCAACATGCTCTGGGTGTGAGCTCCTGTGGTTAGAAGTCTGAGAACAAGAGGCTTGAAATATTTCCCTATGATCTTTCATGAAACTCTGGCTTCACACTGTGTTCTTTCTGTGAGCAGGTAACCAAATGAACCATGTGACACCCTTCTCTGCCTCGTGTGGAAACAGTCCTGGACTGAAGATGGGTGACTATTGTGAATGGCGTCTTCAATGAATGGGATATAGCAATACTGATGCTATGTCACTGCCAAGGTTAGGTTAGAAAAAGTCTTGGCTGCTGTCTTGCTCACCTTCTCTTACTCTCTTACTTATTCACTTTGATGGAACACAGCTGCCATGTCATGAACTGCCATATGGAAAAAGACGTATAACAAGGAAATTAGGAAGACCTCTTACCCATAGCCAGTGGGAAATTTAAGTTCTTAGTCCAACAGCCTGTGGTGACAGAATCCCAATAGGTGAGCTTGTTATGTGAACTTGAAAACAGACTCTCCCCAGTTGAAGCTTCTGATGAGAATACAGACCTCCCTAACACCTTGATTGCAGCATCATGAGAGACTTTGAGCCAGAGGACCTTGTGAAGACACACCCATTTCCTGAACCATAGAAACTATGAAGCAATAGGTGTTTGTGGTTTTAAGCCGCTAAGTGTTTTGTTTAATCCTCACCTGAGGATATGTTTTATTTATTTATTTAGAGAGAGAGAAACATCAATGTGAGAGAAACATCAATTGGTTGCCTTCTGTACGCACCCTGACTAGGGATTAAACCCATCACCTTTTGGTTTACTGGACAATTCTCCAACCAACTAAGCCACCTGACCAGAGTTAGACCACTAAGTTTTGGAGTAATTCCTTAGAAAACAATAGATAACTAATACATTCAGGCCCCTGGATCTTTCTTAAGCCTCTATATTCCTTGCTCTTTTCAATTCTGCAATGAAAGAGAAAATATTTTACTGAGATGCAGTGCTGCAGCATAGCCAAGACCTTTACTGGAATTCCAGGAGCTGAAGGTTAGAGGGCCAATGCTGCTGCATGCCACCAACTGCTCCCGCCTGTTGGACTCTTACTGACTGCAGCTAACTGCCATGCCTCAGCCCTCATCCCCCTCTTCAACTGTTCTGAGACCCGTGTCCCATGTGCTTCCATGTTCCTCTGAAGGAAGCTTCAAGATACTGTAAAAACCAGTCACGTGACTTTAGAAAACACCTGAGCCCAGAATCAGCCCAGCACCATGAGTCCAGCAAATGGTATCTCAGGAAACCAGACCCTTCTCCCTACAAGGCTGACATAGTGCTTTCTTCAGAACATCTGGTTTGGTTCCAGGGGAAGTCATTCACAAGACTCAGGAGGAGGCAAAGAGGTCACCCGGAGGAGAGGCCTGGTTGGGAGTTCAGACTTGAGTTTGAATCTCTGTAATATGGCTGGATTGCCCAGGGGATGTGGACTGGGACCCAACTCTATGTCTCAGCTTATCTTCCTATAAAATAGAGGGAAATGCGAGAGATTTCTACCTCTCCTAACATAGCTCTAAATTTTCACCAAAGTGCTTCTTCCTACCCACACTCTACAACTGTCTCCTCAAACCCTCCCCTTCAAACCTCTGCCCAAAACCAAGAGAAAGTATGAGGCAGAGAGAGTCTGCTCCCTTAAAGATAGTAAGCAATGGAAAGGAACGCTACAGTGAAATTTAAATACAGAATCTTTCCCTCCACTCCCTTCTGTTCTATTCTTTGGGAAGACTCATCCACGCAATCCAATATAATAACCAACAGGGTCTGGCTACCATGATGGTGGTATTTGTGTTCTCCAGAAGGCAAAAATGAGACACAAAAAAGAAAGACTTGGGGTGGGGCAGGGGTTGGGAGGAGGGGGGCTAAGAGGCAGGGGGAAATTGGGAGACATCTATAATACTGTCAACAATTAAAAAATGATTTCACTTTTTAAAAATGCATTTTAATTCTTTTTACTCCACCTGCATCCATAAAAATAATCAAAAAGGCTGAGTGATTTACTCATGTCCAGAGCAGTGTGTGCCAGAAAAGATAATGCACCTACCTGCTGTCTCTTTTGACTGCATGTAGAAGAAAATCTGACTCAAATACATTAAACCTAAAAAGCACTTTATTGGCTCAGTTAATTAAAAAGATGAAAGGTATACTGGCTTCAATAGTTTCACTTAGAACTTATTCTCTTTCTATCTCTCTGTCCTAACTTCAACTTCATCTCCACACTGCATCCCCTACTGTTCCCAAGAATGGCTGCCAGCCAGCAGCTCCCAGAGTCATGAACTTCCTCATTCACATCTAGAAGGTACGCAGGAGCATCTTTGTCCCAGCAACACACACACACACACACAAAAAAGGCCTGATACTTGGACTTTGCTAGCTTAAGCCCCAAGTCACACCAGAAGTAATCATTACTGGCAGGGGATTGGCTATTCTATTTGACTAAGCTACCAATGAGCCAACAGCAAAAGCAGCTTCCCTGGACCACTTGAATTCCCAAATAAAACTGGAGACCTTTGACAAAGAATAAGGGAAAATGGATGCAGGAAATATAACCAACTAGTATCTGCTATAGATGCAAAGTGGTTTATAAGTTCAGAACCCCAGGGTTGGTTTGTTTGTTTGCTTGCTTGCTTGTTTGCTTGCTTTTAAGGCTTTATTTTTTTCTTTATTGATTTATTTTTATAGCAGGTTTAGGTTCACAGCAATATTAAGAAGGTACAGATATTTCTCATATAACCTCTGCTCACACATGAATCTCCCCCATTATCAAAATCCTCCACCTGAATGGGGCATTTGTTACAATTAATGAACCTACATTGACACATCATAATTACTCAAAGTTCATGATTTACAGCATGGTTCACTCTTAGTGTTGTACATTCTGTGAGTCTGAACAAATGTATAATGACATGTATCCATCATCCATCATTATGGAATCATACAGAATATTTCACTACCCTTAAGGTCCTCTGTACTCTACCTATTCATCTCTTTCCCACCCAAAACCCCCAACCCGTGGCAACCTCTGATCTTTTTATTGTCTCTATAATTTTCCTTTTCCAGATTGTCATATAATTGGAATTATCCAGTATGTAGCCTTTTAAATTGGCTTCTTTTACTTAGTAATATGCATTTAAGATTTCTCTATCCTTTCCATGGCTTGATAGCTGAAAAATATATTCTTTTATGTACCACCATTTATTTATTTATTTATCTACTGAAGGATATCTTCATTGTTTTAAAATTTAGACAATTATGAATAAAGCTGTTATGAACTTGCATATGTAAGTTTTCGTGGGAACATAAGTGTTCACTTTTTTGGATAAATACCAAGGAGCACAATTGCTGGATTGTATGGTAAGAGTAGGTTTAGTTTTATGAGAAGATAACAAATTATCTTCCAAAATGTCTGTACCATCTTGTATTTCCAGCAAGGAATGAGAGTCCTGTTGCTCCACATCCTCACCAACATTTGGTGTTGTCAGTACTCTAGATTTTGCCATTCTCGTAGGTGTAGAGTGATACCTCATTGTTGTTTTAATTTGCATTTCCCTGATAACATATGATGTGAAGCATCTTTTCATATGGTTACTTGCCATCACATATATTCTTTGGTGAGGTGTGTGTTAATGTCTTTGGTCCATTTTTTTTTAATTAGGCTGTTTGTTTTCTTACTGTTGAGCCTTAAGAGTTCTTTGCAGCCCTAGCCAGTTTGGCTCAGTGGATTGAGCATCAGCCTGAGAACCAAAGGGTCCCGGGTTCAATTCTGGTCAAGGACAGGTACCTTGGTTGCAGGACCAAAGGGTCCCAGGTTTGATTCCAGTCAAGGGCACGTACCTTGGTTGCAGGCTTCCGGGCTCAGCATCGATGTGTTTCTCTCACATTGATGTTTCTCTGTCTTTCTCTCTCTCTTCCACTCTCCCTAAAAATCAATGGAAAAATATCCTCAGGTGAGACTTAACAAAAAATAATTTTTAAAAAGAGTTATTTACATATTTTGGATAATAGTCCTTTATTAGATGTGTCTTTTGCAAATATCTTCTCCTAGTCTATGGCTTGTCTTATCATTTTCTTAACATTTTTGTCCTTTTCTTGTTTCCTTAACAACTGAATAGAGTGTTGTGCACAGTGTGAGCCAATAATCTACCATCCCTATTCTATCCAGTTTGGACAGCATGGAGATTCACTGGCCAATAAGAGCAACTATGCCCCAGTGAGCTTCCTTTCAAAAACTTGTTTATGTGTGGTGTTCTAGTCTCCAGGGAACCAATAAAATGCATCACATTGAGCACTTCATAGAGTACTAAACGACCCAAATGAGTATGGTATATAAAGTTGGGTTCTCAAGTTTACTTGTAAGTGTACACATGTGCACACAAACTCACAGCTTGAGGGCAGGGACTACATCTATTTCATTTAGTTTTCTTTTTTTCCACTCATCCTTCACATGCTCATATGGTGTCTTATATACAAGACATAGGATCAGAGTTTGATGAATAAATGAAGAAAAGAAGAAATGAATTAATTGGTAATTTACTAGTAGTGAATGTTCAGGCTATGAGTTTGAGCCAAGAGAGGTGAGTTGTTCTTGGATACATCAGAAAATACCTTTGCTAATCACACCAGGCATGAAACACTATACTGAGAATCATAAATCTGTGGGAAAGTCAGAATTTGAACCAAATTCAATTACCTGTGCTGAGAACTGGTTCAGACCTGTCCAAGTTCTTGCTCACAACCCTCAGACACAGTTGTTTCTACTGCACTTGGGTATATAAGAAGGAGTAAGTGATCCTGTTAGGTTATTTAAGCATGCATGTTAATTTGATAAGCAATTAAAGCAGCAGTATGAGTGGTTGAAGACACAGAGTCTAGAATCAGCCTTCTGTACTCAGATCCCAAGTGTGTCACTGAGCATTGGTAACCTTAGGTTAAGTGACTTAACCTCTCTGCCTCCATTCTCTCATCTGTAAAATGGGGTTAAGAATAGTACTACTTCTTAGGATTATTGAAAGATTTACATGATTCACTATTTAAAAATTGCTTCAAATAGTGGCTGGCCTAGAGAAAGCACTACATAAATGTTTGTTGTTATTTTTGCTCCTTTTTGTATACAGAACCCACAGTCTGACTCTTGACCAATGAATACTTTGGTTTCAGAAGAACTCAAAGACTGTGCAGACATGGACTCCAGCGAGGGAGACAGGCCCATTTTCTTGTCTAGATAATAAGAATCTTTGCTGAATTTATTGCCCATACCCTGGCTTTCTTTTCACCCATAATAACCCATAAATAAAGTGTGAGGAGCTAGTAATACAGGCTGAGGCATAGATAAGAGAGCAGTAGAGGCCAGAAGGGTGGCTTCCATTCTCCAATATAGACAGAAATATTGTAGGAATCAACGGAGGCTTTATATCAAATGCCTTCTTTGTTTTGCATGGCCCTCCACTCTTTTTCTCTCCTTTTATAAGCTGAGAACACTGTCGTTTTCTGAAAAGAATAACAAAGATGCATATATGCCTATAAATGGAAGATGAAGTGGTGACTGAGGGCTTCCTCTTGCCAAGGAAAATAAGTGCAAGGGAGCTGAGAGAGAGGAGCCAGGGGACCCGGCGAATCAGAAGCTCTCCATCTCCTTGGGAGCCGGCTCTGGCCGATGCAGGCCTGACTCTCTGGGAACAGCAGCTCCATGGTCCTGCGGGAAAGCCCTGCCAGGAACCTTGGGGCCATGGACTAGGGGTTGCTGGGAGCTGAATGCTGACACTTGCCATGGGAAAGGAAGAGACACTGAAGGCTGGTGTCCCAGAGAAACCACTGTTTAATTCAACAAGCATCAGCTTACTGATTGCTGTGCTCAAGGCATGGGGCTTAGGGGCAGGAGAAGCTAAGAAGTTATATGTTCTGTCCTCACAGACTTAGGGTCAATGGGGAATGGACCTGTGAGAGTGATGGTTAGACAGATATAAAGGTAGCTGCACCTTCCAATCACCAAGAATGAGGAGGTTTCCAGGAGTGAGGGGTCACACTCAATTTGAGGAAGTGACATTGGAGGCTAGTTTTAAAGGAAGGGTAGGATTTTGACAGATGGAGATGGGGTCATGGGAGTGTATTATGGGCAAAGTGACTGATGTGACTTGGGATGAAGACAGGGAGACCAAAGGCACCTCTCAGGGGAAACAAAAGGCTCAACGTAACAATTTGGGCAAAAATAGGAGAGAAATGTTTAAGTGTGCAACTTGGCAAAGAACCCTGAAAAGTCAGGCTGGAGGCGATGGGGACTCACTGAACGTTTGGAATACACGGGAGTACATGATAAGTGCTAGGTTTTAGGATAACCATCCTGCAGAAAGTGAGGATGAATTGGAAGGAGGAAGAAAGGAGACAGCTTGGAAAGCAAGATATCTAAAGGCTTTCATGACAGTTTTTAAAATCTAAATTTCTTACCACAGCATAGCTATAAGGAACCTGTTCTGCCTATCACTCCTAACTCATCTTGTGCCACCCTCACTACACTCTAACAATACTGGCTGTCTTTCTGGTCCATTAATATACAAGCCTCTTATACCTCAAAGCCTTAGCTTGCCTCCAAGATGGCCACCACCAATCCATTTCCTCCTTGAATGCATCAGGCATTCTCCCTTTGAGTGGTGGAATCTAAAACTCCATGTCCTAGAATCTAGGCTGGCCTGTGACTGCTCTCATTAACAAGATGCTACAGAAGTGACACTAAACCAGATCCAGGTCTAGTTTTTAACAAGTAGGGCAGTTTCCCCCTTCTGCTCACTCTAAAGAAATCCAGCCTCCATGTAAGAAGTCCAGCTATCCTGAGTCCTCCATGCTATGAGGAAGCCCAAGCTAGACAAATGGAAAAGCCATAGGAAGAGAAAACATTGATAGGCAACCTTCAGCTAGTCCAGCCAGCCTAGCCCCTGAACCATAGAAGTGGAAAAACCAGCTTGAATACCCAGTCCAGCTGAGCCTTCAGATAACTTCAGTCCCAACTGTTATCTGACTACATCTGCAAGAGAGATCCCCCTAGTGAGAACACCAAGAAATGCCCAATCAACCCACAGAGTTGTGAGAGATGATAAGACATTGTTGTTGTAAACCATTAAGTTTTGGGGTAGTTTGTTATGTAGACATAGATAACCAAAGGACCCATTGTCTTTCTCTGGGACTCTCCTTTTTCTTCCACTCCTACCCTCATGTGTCCCTCATGGTGGATCGCAAATTTCAGATGCCACCCACGCTTCTTTTCCCACTCTACTTAAATATCCTGGGTTCCACCTCACTCTGAATGTTACTGTATTATCTCACACCCTTTTTGCTCCCTTCCCAGCATTTCTCATAATTGAGCTATTATTTGTGGCTGCTGCTTCTTTTCTTTCACTAAGCATGGGCTCTCTGAAGTTAGAGACCATAAATACTTTGACCACTATTTCATCCCTATATCTAGAAGATAGTATATGCCCAATAAACATTTATCAAATGGATGGACAAGTCATAATCTCTCTATACAACACAGAACCACTGACAGTGTGATGATAGGTGGAAGATTAATTTCAAGAGCCCCAATAGTCTACCAAGCAAATAAGTGAATAAATATATATAGTCTAGTTGAAAAGTCTTAGAAGTATGTTCTTTTCATGTACCCAAAATTAGCTGATCAAAGAATGGCTGCAGAGAAGATGCTCATTACAAATCACTGGTTAGTTGACAGAAAATTTGATTTAAAAACTGACGACTTAATGGGTGGGTTACTAGTAGAGTCAGTTCTAGAACTTCTGATGCCACAAGGATCCTTAGGAGTCTAGGAGAAATCATTTAAAAAACAGTTGAAATAGCCTGAGGTTTTTTCCTCTTTTACCAACTCTCCCCCATGTAGAACTTAACCTGCATAAACAGAATTCTTGGAGCATGTCACATGCCTACTGTTTCTGGTTCCCAGTGGGAGATGGGTAGTGAGGAGAAAGCTGATCAGAAGGAATTCAAGGGTGAAGTTAGGCAGTCCATCACACTGGATCATCAGACCCCAGGTAATCAAATCACTGACAGGGGTTATAACTCTCATGATTATCAGTGGTCCAAGTCTCATTGTGTGTCCCATTACCTCCCTTACTAGCACAACTGTTTTGATCTATACAAGGTGAGTCCATTTTTATTTTGGAGGGAGTCAAAATTATTGACAAGGTCCATTATCCCTAATCTGACCTGTCTTGTGCCTCTTTCTTCTTCAATCTCTCCAGTACCTCTCACCTCTCTTCATGCTGTGCCTTCCCTAAATTTTCCTTGTCCCTCCCCTAATAGTCTCTGCCACTTTCCATTGAGGCAAGTTTCTTTTCATTCTTCTTTGATCAGAGGCAACTAGGGAGTCATCGAGGAGAGAGGAAAGTGGATGGGTGGTGCAAGTGGGAATATTTGTGTTGCAGGTGATTAGAAGAGCCAAGTTCTTCTCACAGCTCTGCCTCCTCTAGCCACTTGATCTTTATTCAAATACTTAACTTCCTGAGCCTCAGTTTATTCATCTGAAAATGAATAACCATGAAGGTTATTCATAATTATAGGAATAATAATTATAATGCCTGTCCTTCCCCAAAATGGAGATGGAGGTTAGACACTCTGTACATTTCAAATGCTAAGCAAATGTATGGAAATACCATTTCTGCTTTCTGGTTGTGAGGAAGCGTGGTCTCACTTAGGTTAAGAGGCCTGTGTTCCTGTTCTGGCTCTGCCCTTGACTCATTTTAGATAAGTTACAGTCTCACTTTGAGCCTCAAAATCCTCAACTACAAAATGAGGGAATTAAAGAGATGATCTTCTAGAGTATAAGGCACCATCTAGAAGTATTCTGGATCTACTTTATCCACTCTTCTATCCCAGCATTGTAGTCACATAATAAATAACTGACCTGTCTTATGCCTCTGTCTTCAATTAGTGTATAATATGTGATGTATATGATCAAGCCTTGAAAATAACTACCCATACACATTAATAGCTACTAAAAAATCTGGCTGGGGCTAGGGCACTAGACAGAGGAGGATTCTAATAAAAACCTAGCAGGCCAGAGGCCACATCCTCCCTCCCCTTCTCATTTCCACATATTCTGCCCTGGTTTTCTGGGAACCAGGCCTGAGTTGGAACAACCAGGTGATGTTTGAGCAAATGCTAAACATCTCTAAGCCAGATCAGAGTAGGAGAGGCAGAGAGATAAAAGAAAAAAGAAGGTGGGATGTTTCAAACTTTAGACTCTGACACCTTTGAGGTTATGTAATCTTATAATGAAGTCATTCATTATCTACATGAGGAACCTGGGGGACATCAAAGTCACATGGCTAATGGGTGATAAGGCCAGTTTGAGTTTTAGGAGGGGACAAAGGGGTTGCTACAGGGGTTTTCTGGAAGTTCTCATTGAGGCAAGTTATACAAAATTTAGAAGGAAGAACCATACCACATCCCTGATCTTCCAGGTTCAATTCCCCAGCACCTCCTCCCAATACACAGCAAAGAGAGTAGCTGTGAAGCAGATGTACTATAAATCGTGAGGGCCCATGGGCTAGGAGCAATTTCCTACTCACTGTAGAGCCATTCTTCTGTCTTAATGCAGTCATATGTTTCCCTGCCTCATGGAGGGGCCTTCTTGTCTCTGAGGAGGAATGCACAAAGTTTTCAATCACCTGCCTGGGAATGGGAGGGCTGAGGGCCATTGCCAGGGTGCGCATGAGCACTGACCTCACAGTTCTGGCAGCAGTGGTCATTGCTGTTGCAAAGGGCCTTCACCAGGACCCAGTCCTGAGGGAACATCTGCAAAACAGTGGTTGTCTTGAAATAGGCCATGGGAAAGTCCAAGAGAAGCCACGGCTCTTGAAAACCATCCCAGAACCCCACCGGGATGCTTTGCCAGAGTACACTGAGCCCAAAAGGTCTTGGGTCTTAAGCTGTTTTATTCATTTTTATTTTTTGGCTAGACTTTTTCATTGGAAATTCAGAACACTAAAGCTATCCTAGGGCTTTAGATCTAAGCATGCCATGAGGCTCCCCCGTGGATCGCTAGAGGACCTGTGCTCAGGGTCCCTCTGCTCAGCACTGAAAATGCACTTTGCCCCCAAGTCTGTGGCTAAAAAGCAGCAAGGAAGGGCTGAGACCAAAACCCAAATCTGTGCCTCTGAGCCCTAAATCTTCTTTCCATGGAAAGGAAAATATAAACCACCCAGAGGCAGGCACATAGTCTTGTTCATTTCTGAATTCTCAAAACCCAGAACAGCCCTGAGCACTTAGTAGGTCCTCAATAAGTATTTGACTGAATAAATAGATAAACTGCCAGACTATACAAAGAGAATGTCCAAGCAGAGTTGCTTTACCCAGATACAATGCATCTTATGTTAGGATGTGATAAGCGAGATAATGAGTTAGCCAACCAAAGCCCATGGGCCAAATCCATAAGCTGAGAATTTCTTTTACATTTTTAAATGGTTGGCAAAATATGCAAAGAGAAATAATATTTCATTACACATGAAAACTTGGGTGAAATTCGAATTTCAATGTCTGTAAATAAAGTTTTATTAGAACATAGTCACTCCAGTTCACTTACTGGTATTATCTGTGGTTGCTTTTGCAGAACAATGGTAAAGTTGAATAGTTGCAACAGAGACTACAAGACCCACAAGGCTGAAAATACTTCTTATCTGGACCTTTACAGAAAATGTTTGCCAATCCCTGACCTAAAGAATTCCCCAGTTAGGTAAATGTTCTCTAAATCTAAATCTCTAATGTTGATGGACTTGGGTTAAGCTTCTCTCTCTCTCTCTTTCCCACCCCCCTTCTTTTTAAATTGAAATAATTCTAGAACTGCTTTAAGTCATCTTGAGTGATATAATGTATTTGTCTGGCAGTTTTTCTCTCTGAAAAAAAGGGGACCTGTTCAATGACAAAGGGAAGGAATTTCTAAAGGGATTAAAGCAGTGGTTCTCAACCTTCCTAATGCCGCGACCCTTTAATACAGTTCCTCATGTTGTGGTGACCCCCAACCATAAAATTATTTTCGTTGCTACTTCATAACTGTAATTTTGCTACTGTTATGAATCGTAATGTAAATATCTGATATGCAGGATGTATTTTCATTGTTACAAATTGAACATAATTAAAGCATAGTGATTAATTACAAAAACAATATGTAATTATATATGTGTTTTCTGATGGTCTTAGGTGACCCCTGTGAAAGGGTCATTCGACCCCCAAAGGAGTCGCGACCCACAGGTTGAGAACCGCTGGATTAAAGAGTTCAAAACAGGAGAATCCCCCAAGAAAAACTCGGTCCACTTTATGTATTGCTAAGGCCTAGCACTGTCATCAGGACTGTGAGGGTACAAAAACAGAAACTTCTCTGAGTTCACATAAGGGTCTGTTGCCTCACCCTGAAATGGCCATGACCTCTGTCCAATCTTGCTTCCCGAATTTTGTGTCCCTGGAGGCCTCAACCATTTTGGGCCACATGAACAGTGCTATCTTTGGAGGTCTTCCCTGAGCCAGGCCACAGTGCACACACAGCTCCGTTGAGCAGCAAGATGAAGCTATGGTTTATTTAGATTCAGACGTTGTAAATGGCGTTTGTCTCTCCCTTTCTGCAAACACACACATGGCAGACACAATCTATCCCAACAATCTAATCAGCAAACAAAATGACAGTGCCTTGCCTTCTCTCATTGCAAGCTTCTTCTAAACAACTAACTCCTTGCATGTAGAAATTATGTCTTAGTGATTTTTATTTCCCTGCACTTAATATAATGCCTGATGTGATGGTAAGTATTCAACTAGAGTTCTCTCTCCCCTTCTTTCTGTTGCCCCACCATTAGGTAAGGAGATGTAGAATGGACTCCAGTGTTCTTTCCACTGAGGGGCTGCTATTTCCCAGGCTCCCATGGGTCCATGGCTAGTGTGGCTCTTCTCCCGTTAGAGAGTGCCACTTGTGCTTTAGCTTACTGAAGAAAGAGTCTTCATTTGTTCTTCCTCTCTGGTCTTCTGATGAGCTGAGAAAGTCCCCATTCCATCTGAGTCCTTCTTCTCCTTGGTCAGGAAGAAAAAGCTCTTTACCCAACTCAAACCTCTTTGACTCTCTCAAAACCAAAGGAAAGTAACTTTCAATCTCTTCTTAAATCAGAAAAGAAACTCTCCTCTTTCAATGGGTATTGCCAGCTGCTGGCAAGGGTGTTTTAAGACATTTAAATACAATGGCATGTCTCCTGGCAACTGTAATTTCTCTGGTAACTTCTAAGTTTTACAGACTGCCTTGGAAACACAGGGCCTTGGTGACAGACTTCTTAGGTGACCAAATTCCTCAGGACTGACTCCTCTAAGAATTTAAACCTCTTGTAGAACAGAAACTTCTAAACTTCAATATAAAGGAAACTTGAAACCCTCATTTAAAAAGATAATGGAAACTCCACTAAGGGCTTTTATCACACCATCCACAATGCTGTGGACATGGACAATATAGAATTTAAATTTCACAAGTGGAAAAAAAAGTGCACTAATGAGAGTTCAGAATGGGTTGGGAGAGGGGGTTTGGAAATCAAGTGGGCCACACATAGAAGAAACAAACTGAGATGGTGGTTTACAAACATGGACCAGAAGAGACTACCTGGGGAAACTGTTCAAATAGAGCCCCTGGCCCTGTCCCCAGAGATTCTGATTCTCTAGGTCTAGGATGAAGCCTGGGTCATTTTGAAAAGCTCTTCCAGTGAATCTGATAAGCATTCATATTTGGGAGCCAACCATCTGAAGAATATCCCCTCCCCCTCCCCATGGTGCTCCAAGGGCCACCTAGGTCTTAGTTCCCTCAACTTGTGTCAGTCCCGAATTCTAAGATCCAGAGTAATAGGAACCCATTTTCTTCAAAATATAAGAGAGCAGCAACCACTAAATACTGTGCTCAGCACTGTGCCAAGGGAACCTGGGAGTGTGAGGCTGTGCCTGGCCCTGAGCTGTTGGAAGGCTACGTGGTTTTTCTTGGGCTTGCAGCCTGGTTTATTTTAGGTGCTGGGTCTGCAGGCTACTAGGCTGACCTTCCTTGGCTATTCCCCAGGGAGCAGGCTACCAGGCTCATGCTGCCTCTGCAACTACAAGGACCATTTCTACAGCATCTGGGTAACAGGAGCTGACTGGTAGACACAGCTGAGTCCTGCATCAAACCTGTGGAAGCAGCCTGCTGGGAGGAAAGGTGCCTGGTGCGGAGGCTTTACAGGTGATCCTAGCACTGCTACTCACAAGCTGTGTGATTTGGGGCTAGTCACTTCCCCTCTCTGGCCTCAGTTCCCCCAACTAATGAAATAAGGAGTTGAACTAGATGGAGGCAACACAGAGTAGTGGAAGGAATGTGTGTCCTGAGGTCTGGCTTCTTTTACGTCTTTGGGCAAGTGACTGAACCTTATTACATGTCAGTTTCCTCATTTATAAAATGAATCTGATAGTACCTCACTCTTAAAGGTGAGATGATATGTACCAAGTGCAATCAGATGAAGTGAGTACCAAATCCTGATAGAGATAGTGACTTTGAAGGGAGTTTAGGAAAGGAAGAGATAGCTATGCACAGGTCAAGTAGGGAGCAATGGACATATGACCTTCTGAAGGAAGTAGGATTTGTGTTGGGATCATTACAAATGCCCAGAATTTGGATAAGCAACTGAAGGAATAAATCCTAAAGTATAGAAGGAAAATCAGTAAATCTGGATTGGAAAATTTGGGTTTTAATGTCAGCTCTCTTACTGCCCAGCTTGTCTTGCTGATTCTCTGCTTCTTTTTCTATAAGATTAGGTTGTGGTAGGAATAAATAAGGTGACATGGGAGAGAACATCTTGCAATGTGCCTAGAAAGTGGTAGGTTTTCTATGGATTTATGGATTTCTGATGAGGAAAGTGGGGATGAAAAGAAGAATGCCCAAGCACCTTTATAGATCAGTGAGTATATTAGTAGAGCTCAGAAATTTCATCTAGAACCCCATGTTCATCTAGAACCTCAAGATACTCTAGGAGGGAGAGTGTCCTAGTCAATTAATTTAGGAATGGCAGCATGATATCCCTCTCTTGAAGATGTGCTATCAACGTGAAGACATTAATGATTCTGCAACGTCTTTTCTAACTTAATTTTCACCCAGTAGTTCCCAAATTTAGTTCACTTCTAAACCAGTTTTCCACATTAAACCTGTTAACCTCCCATGGAACTCAGCAGGGGTTTTTATGATGTGAACTAAGGGGATGGCAGCAGAGAAATTTGGAAAAATTACTTGTGTTCTCACTGTACTCAGCTCTAGGAATGATCTGTGCAATGATGTAGATCAGCTAGGATGAGCAAGCACCCATATTTGGAAATATAGAGACCAATGCTTAAATGCAGTCTCTCCACTTATGAGCCACGTTGCCTTGGGCAAGTTCCTTAAGCTTCCTTTGCCTCCAACTTCTTCTCTATAAAGTCGAAACACTCACCTGATAATTTCACTGCGAGAATCAAATGAGCTAATGTACCTGAAGAGGTTAGCACCAGGCCTGGTACATAGCAAGCACTCAGTAAGCAGAAAACGGGGGTCATTATTATTATACCACCATCTCTACCAGTCATTTTGCAAATCTTGGACATTGAGCCCAGAGAGTAGGAATCATTCATCTCTGCTTTCCTCTCCCTTGTGGAAGTCAGCCTAGAACTCCATCAAGAGGAGGTGAGTAAGGCCATTTCAAAGAAGGCAGTGATGATGGTACCTGTTTAGTGTTTTTTTCTGAACATTGAGCAAAGGAAATGGGTGGGTGGCTTTTTTATGAGGAGGACCTGTCCTTCCAAACCAGTCTGAGCTGGCAGCATCAACTCTCGCAGGCTGGAAGCTGGCCATTGTGAGATGGAGAATTTGCTTAGTCATTTCTCAACAGCAAGAGCAAGTGGCTTGAAGAAGAAGCCAAAGATACCCCATGGGAGGTCAGCCAATTGCCACCTAAAAAGAGAAAAGGAGAGGGTGGCAAAGAACTCTGAGGGCCAGGATCTTATCAGGGTCACGGGGCAAAGACAGCTGGCCTCCAGTGTCAGAGATTCTTGCCCTGTGCCCTGCTCAAGTGCCACCACCATAGGCTGAGGGAGGTTGACTCAGGTTCACCCCAACCTAAGACCTCAGCTGAAGAATATTAGCCACTGGCAGCAGCTGTCTCTACAAAGGTCCTGTGGTCAATTTATCTTCATTGATTCATTCATTCATTCAATTCATATTGAT
This sequence comes from Myotis lucifugus, assembly GCF_000147115.1. NCBI lineage: Eukaryota > Metazoa > Chordata > Mammalia > Chiroptera > Vespertilionidae > Myotis > Myotis lucifugus. Next base: position 16,938,031 of record NW_005871051.1, on the reverse strand, counting down.
TTAATGCTTACTATATATGCCATGGGGAACAGATTGTACAAAAAACACACACACACACAAAAATCCCTTCACTTATGGAGTTAACATTCTAGTGTAGAGACAGAAAATACACAAGCAATCAAGTCAAGAAAATAGTTTTTAAAAGTGATAAGTGCATTAAAGAGAAATAATAAGGGTGAGGGGAAGAGATCAATGGATCAGGGGCTAGAAAAGAGTGGAAAAGGTAAACACTAAACCCCCTCAAAAAGGAGACATCTGAGTTAAGATCTGAATGGAGCAAGTGAAAAAGCCATTTACAGATGAGGAAACTGAAGCATAATAGTTGAGTAAATTCTATTCAGTCCCATAGTGAGGTCAAGACACAGCCAAAACTAGAACCTAGGGTATCTTGAGTCTTAGCTCAGGCTCCTCCATGTGGGCCAGAAAATCTTTTAAAGCCCAGGTCCTGCCATTCTTCATCAGCTGAGGACTGCTCCAAGCTTTTTAGAAGATAATAATTAAGAAGATAATTAATATTATCCTCATCCTATTCTTCTCCACGCCATACAATCTTTTCTCTTTTTAGCTCTCTTTTCTATGGTATATATTGTTTCCTATTAGCCAAGTCCATTGCTTCTTTTTCCCTGGGGGAAAAAACAGTTAAATTACATTTCCCAGCCTCCCTTGTAGATCAGCATTTCCATGAGACTGATTTCTAGTTAATATAATTTGAGCAGGATTAATGCACATCCTTCCCAGAATGGCTCACAAAAGTATCCCAGGCTCAGTTGTCCATGTTTTTCCCCCTTCTATCAGCTAAATGTAATTGAGCATGGCCAGCATGGAGCCATGTATTGAAGATGGCAGAGCCTCAAGATCAAAAGCTTCTAGATCTTTTTATCACCACTTAGAGGAAAATGGCCTGTCAATCAGGAAAACCCATTTTATAGTTTTTGTGAACAACAGATAAACTTCTACTATGTCTGGGCCATTATACATTATGAGATTTGTTTGCTACAGCAGCTAGTACATTGACCTAGGTTAAAGAGACAACTTGCTTTAAACCAGAAAAATACTTGCCAACACATGGTATTAACTTTCCAACACTTAGACTCTTCGCATGAGACTAATGGTTGAAGTTAAAGAAAAAAGCTCAGAGACCATAGACCATGTCCTTCTTTATTCAAGAGGAGAAAATGAGATCCAGAGAAGAATAAATCTCACATTCTCCAAGGTCATGACAACCAAAAGGTTCCTGCAAGACTAGAGCACTGATTTCCTGGCTCCTTGCTCAATGCTCTTTTTGGGACATCATGTTGCCATTCTACTGACAGATGGTGAGTACAGTGTCCAAGACAGGCTTTAGAACAGGACTCAGACAAAGCTCACTGTCAAAGATGTCTTCTGTAACAGTAACCCGAATCTCCTATTAGCAGTTTACATCTACCTACTCGTGTTCTGTCCTCAGGAAAGTTGAAGAGTGTCTGATCACCTGCCTTCCTATAACAACCTTCCTGACACTAAAGGGTAAGGATCAAATTATCCCTCAGCCTTTACTTCTCCAGGACAGCTAAAGTGTCACAGCATGCCCCATTTTATAAGAAATAAAAACAATCATGACCATAACAGCCCCATAAGCTTGGCTGGAATGGTTGAAATGTTGGTCTACGCTGAACTGGCACCATCGTCCAATTATTTCTTCCATCACTCAGCAGGACCTGCAGGGCTCTGGCAGAAGAAACAGAGAAATGGTTTGGCTTGAGTCAATCTTACTGTAGATACTCTGCCCAAACCCAGTTCCCTGAAGCCCTCTGAGCACTTAGCCATGTTTCAGGCAGGCAGGGGGTGTACAAATATCTACTTTTTAAGGACTATCCCAGTGGTCTTAAACCTTTCCTGATCCACATCCCTATCAATAAGAGTACCTGAATCATGTCTTCCCAATATACCTATTAAAATACTTAATATCTATCAAATACTTAAATATATGATAGATATTAATGGACATTTAAATATTAAAATAACAATAGATATTACTTTAATTAATCAATAGACATTGAGCTACTATTTATTCAAATATTTCAATAGATATTTAAATAGTTAATAGATATTAAAATAATATTGTTATTTTAATATATATTATTTCAATAGAATACTTATTGAGATATTGATTAGAATATACATATGCTATATATAAATCAATTATGTATATGATACAGTATTCACAAAGATAAGAACTTTTAAAGGATGAGATTTTAAAAAAAAAACAATAAAAATAAAAGTGCTAATAATTTCTTCCCTGGTCCTAGTAGGCCATTCTTCACTGTCTCCTCTTCGGAGAACACTTGGTCCATCGAAGTCTTTGAACTGAAGTCACAAACTGGCAGCCAGCAGGCCAAACATAGCCCATAAATGTGTTTTGTTTGGCCTAGACAATGTTTTCTAAATTTTCTATTAGTTCCCAACACATAAAAATTGGACAAGTTCACATTAAAATGTAGAAATTTTTTTTATCCATTTAATTCACTGCTTTATCTGATGCCATAGCAGGCACTCATTAAATATTTAATTGAATTTCCAACTTTTCTCAAAAACAATCAGGCCAGCATTTCTTGGCAAGAATCACCTGGAGCTGAATAATGATTGCCCCCTTTAGCAGTGTGTGGGCTCACCATTCCTGGGCCACAGTCCCCGCCACTCCCTAATGTCCTATATCTAACAAGCTTCACTCATGCCTATTACCTGCCTGGACTCCATGAATATCTGAACAATTGCTTTTGCTAGGAGTTCTTGGTTATGTGATGGTCTTAGCCACCATCCATAAGATCAAACAAAATCAATATGGAGTCCAAAAACACAGATTTGAACCTGATTCTATCAATTGTCATCATTGAAGAATTGCTCTCTGAACCATAATCAATCTGGAAAAGTGAAATTGCAATATCTTTTTCACAGGTTGTTTGAAAATCAAAATAAATGAGATAATATCTGTGGACTGCTTAGTAAACTGTAAAATATTATGAAAATTAGAAAACATCATTATTATAGTTGTATTTGTCCTTGAAAAGGACTAGCTGAGGTGATCGGGGTGAAGACTCCTAATGTCACCTCCCAGAGCTGATCATATTCTCCTATGTTAGTCATGTCTTTCTATACACCTGTCTCTCAGTCCTACTCTACCATCTACCACTTTGAATTTCAGGTATAATGGGAAGACAAATGAATAGACAAGCCAAAGAGTAAGGAATAAGCCACCACCCAAGAGGTTGGGTTCAATTTCTCCTAATATTGACTCTTTTATTTTACTTTTTACCCATGTCCAAGTCAGTTAATGCTTGTGACTAACTCACTATCAAACCCAGGTCCCAATGCCTCACTTCCAGAGACCAACAGTGTGCCTAGTGTGTTTGCACACCTAATCCTAAGAGCCAGTCCCTACAACCTCCCCCTTTATCTTCTGGAGTCTAGACCTGTCATGGACTTCTAATCTTGTTGTTCAGCCTCTGGAAAGGTGCCCAAGAGAGCTTTCTTCTTCCACCTTTTTATCAGCAGGGAGACTATTTCTGGTACATTTAGACTCACTTTTCAGTAACACCCATGATATTCATATTCTCTGGCTCTCCCATAAATATGCAATATCTATTTGTCAGTTATAGGCTGACCTATATAAAATTGCCAATATTCAACCATTTCTGACCTAGAAAAGGGAGCAATTTTATATGATTCAAATTAAGACGTTTAATCCAGAGACCTAAACCTGGGTGTTTCTGTGATCTCTGAATCTTCCTGTTTTTAAGCCAAACCCAGTTGTTTGTATTCATTTCTCGTTGTGATTGCACTGAGGCCCTGAGAAAATACTTCAGCATCTCAAATATGCTGGGGGTTTACTTCCTCAAAGACCTGAGCTATAAATTGCCAAACAATTATGTGAACTAGAAACCCTGGTAAAAATATATATAAATTCTAGATGCAACAGATCCTTGCCTCTTCAGTCTCCTGCCCAGAGGAGCAGCAACAGGTGGAGAGAGCCATGATCCTGAAGGCAGAGGCTTGTCACAGAGACATATGGAAACATTTTGTACATCTCACAGAGGACCTTTATCCACTCCTTCCCCCGTGTCATTTCATTTTCACATTTACCATGCACCTGCTGTGTTAAGCAGTCTGCTTTTTATATAGATTAGTTCACCTCATGAAGAGCAGAAATTCCAGATTATCCCTGGACTGATAGGTTTGGGGGATGGTCTTAAATGGTCTCTGGCCTTTTTCCAGATCTGTAAAATGAGTGGGTGTGCTATTTGATCTCTCAGGACCCTTCAGTGGAAATTTGTTAAAATTCTTTGCAGCTCTGAAATCGAGTTTTTTTCTTCCAGCTGAAGCCCCAGGAGAGTTCCTAAGCCTCTCTTAACCTGAGCTTCTCTTCTGAGAGTAGAGCCTGAGCCAAGGGCTTGAATGTAGGTGGGGGTGGGGGGGTGGGGCCTTAGTTTTTTAAATTATCCCAGGAAACAGGAACAGGGCAAGGGAAGTAAAAAGGAAGCAAGAGGGGAGGAGGGAAGGGAGGAGGAAGGAAAGAGGCGGGGGAGGTCACATAATCTTAGAGAACCCCAACTTGCCTGAAAAAGGAACAGATGATCCCTGCCAAATTCATAGAATTATTGTGAGGAGCACATGACACTTCCCAGATGTGACAGTGCAGAAAGGTATATATACAAGTTATCATTGTGGTAGAAGGTATTGTGAAAAAAAATGTTGATTTTGCAAACTTTCTGACTATATTATGTATGAATGACCTTATATACTGTACAAGGTTAGTTATTGGCTATATGCTTGTCACCACATCAACCACACTCCTGCACTGGCCCCTATTTCCCTCATTTAAGCTTTCCAGTACCTAGAGATATAGTGTCCCATACAGTAGGCACTAGCTACATGTGACTAGTTAGGTTGAAATATACATAAAGTAAAGTAAAGAAAAATTCAATTATTTAACCACACAAGCCACATTTCAAATGCTCAATAGCCATGTGAGGCTAGTGGCTACCATATTGAACAATGCAAATATAGAACATTTACACCATTACAGAAAATCTGATTGCACACTGTTGCAAGAGGATACTCAAAACTCTCCTAAGTTACAAGGTCCCAACCTACCTGTCCAGGTTCATCTTCTGCCACACCCACCCATCTGCTCCCTTATATTCTACATCAAACCACGTGTTCTTCTGGCTGGTACTTCCACTGGTTTGTGACTTTGTTGGTATAGTTTCCTTGTCAAGAATGCCCTTCCTACCCTGTAATCCATCCTACTGCCTACTCTTTTCTACCTAGAAAACCCTGCTCACCAATCAAGGTCCAGTGCAAAAGTTCCTTCTTTGGGGCAATGCTCCATGACACTCTCAGAAAGAATCCACCAGTCCCTATACTCTGGTCCCATCACTGCAGTCTCTATTACAGCACCTACACCCTCAGCATGTCAGGGTATGCATGGCTTTTTCTTGCTGATCTTGGAAGTCCTTGAAGGCAGGGGCAGATCTCATTCATCTTTGTACCCGTAGGGTTCCATCCAGTGCTTAGCAGAGTGGAGACCTTCATCCATGTCAAGGCCACATATTTTATGTTTTGTTACCCCTCTCTTCCTCTTCACAGTGGTTCCCGGCTCTGGCTCAGTCATAGTTGTTCACACTTAAGTGAGGGGTTTACCCACAGATGACTGGCTCCTCCCAAGCCAAGGAAGATGTGCAGAGAGCAAGTTGAGAACAGGAGCCTTGTCAGTGACCATGGGAAAGAGGTCAGGTGGAAAAAGCAGGCCCTGAGGGGGAGAGCTGACTCCCAGGAGGGAGGGGAAGAGGAAGGGCAATCCCAGAACCACACACACTGACCATTCTTTCCCAGTGGAATACTCTCTGCTTGACCTCTGTGGTGGCCAGCACTGGCAGCTTCCCCAGCCTCCCACGCTGGCATTCTCCTCAGGGCACTGCCTCACATGCCTGGGGCTGAGTGTCTCCCTTGCCTACTCTCGAACCCACTTCCCTGAGCATATCTACACCATATTCCTCACCACCTGTCCCGCTGGAGTCTGTTCTCTCTCCTGTGTTCCTGGAACGGTCACCAGCCCCAACACCTTTCCTGCTTTCTCACTAGAAACATCCCTGTCAAACGTGGCCTCTCCCTTCCTTCTCCCCCAAGACAGCCTTTAGCCATCAGTCAGAAAGCCCTGCCCCCAGACCCTTGTCATGCATGGCCTGAACTCTGCCACTGGACTCATCAAACCCCCATCTTTCTCACGTGGACCCTTCACTGTCATAGCATCCTAGCCGGGCTTTCTTTCTGCCATCTCTGACCCTGTCCTATCAGAATCGTCTTCCTAAAAGACAAATCTCTCTCCTCCAGACCTCATGGCCCACAGGGGAAAAACAAACGCCAAACTCTTTAAACAAGGATTCAAGTCACTCCCCAATCTGACCCCCCAGCTGCCTTTTCTTCCCAGGAACACGCCATCCACTTTCCCCTCTGTGTACTTTCTCCACCTCCCATGTCCCCACCCTACACACAGGCTTCAGAGTTCAGCTCAAACATTGCCCCTTCCGTGTAACCCAGGGGCAGGCTACTATCCTCACCCAGGCTACTAAGGTTCACAGCCGAATCCCACACATATGAGCTGCAGGACACAAATGTTATTGAACCTCATTGTGCCTCAGTTTCTTCATCTGCAAAGGGGGTTTATAGTGTTGCCTACTAGTTGTTGAGCAGATTGAATAAGATACTTCATTAAAGTACATAGCACAGCACCTGGCAGGTAACTGTTTCTTTCTACTGTTGTTGGTGGTGGTGCTATTCTCTACCAGGCAGACTCCAACCACATCTTGCCTGAATGTCTAGAATGGGGCTCAGTTCTTTGACTCTGTTACAGTTTTGGTTTTCCCCATGGCCACCTCACTCAGAAAACATAGGAATCAAGTCTGAATTATCAGTCATCTCCCCAAGCCCAGCACAGAATAGGCCCCGTGACGGTCTGTTGAATTCTTCCTGACCCTCTCAGATCCTGCACCTCCACCAGCAAAAGCTTCATTAAATGCTGACTTCGCAGAAGTTTTGTGTGTAAGTGTGAGATTGAGAATGTGTGAGCATGTCGGTGTGAAAGCTGTGTGAGTGTATGGCAAATGTGTGTGAAGGTATGAGATATTTGTGAGCATGTGAGTGTGAAAATGTGGGTGAGGATACATGTGTGAGGGTGTGAGATATTTGTAAGCATGTAGGTGTGAGAATGTGGTTTATGCTGTGTGTGTGAAAGCAAATATATGTCAGCATGTATAAGTGTAAGAATGTGTGAGAGAATGTGTATGTGAGAATATATCGTGTGAGTGTGCATATGAGTGTGTGAGAATGTATACATGAGTGTGTGAATGTGTGTTGGACACTGCTGCTTTCCAGTACGAACCTTTTACTTCCTGGACCCCTTGGTTATCCTGACAGTCAGAATTCTGTGTGTCTGTCAACAGTCAAAATAGAACCATGCAAAGATACAAAACTTCTGTTCAACTTGTTTCCACCTGCCACTTCCCCAGCGCTCCCCTGCAGAGAGCACAAGGGCTGAAGAGAAGTGAGAGCCTCCCAAGGGCTCATGAATGACACATGCCCATTGTACTGAGGGTATAAAAAACATTGTCATCTCCTGGTGACTCATCTGGTTAGGAATTTGGGGAGTTTGTTCTTCTTGCATAATAAATGGATGTTTAATGAGCACTTGCTATGTGCCAAGCAGTTGACTTATCAGCAACAAATAAACTGTCAGAGGTAGTTACTGGTGTTATTTCCATTTTTCAAATAAAATAAAAAAACCTAAGGCACAGAGCGATTAAATAAGTTGCCCAAAGTCACACATCAAGTAAGTGATGGAGCTCAGATACAACCCAGAAAGTATGACAATAACACTTGTGTAACTGTCATATGTCTATTTCAGAGTTCTGTCCTACCCCATTTTGCTGAGATCTGAGATAAAAAGTGTGTGTGTGTGTGTGTGTGTGTGTGTGTGTGTGTATGTGTGTATGACTCAGTAACCAGGATGTAAAAACTGGCTAGATTGGAGCTGAGTGTAAATGACCCGGGGCCTCGAGGATCAACCTGACACCAGGGGAGTGCCAGTTGGACTGTAGGCAGCAGCAATTTATCCCTGGTTGAAGTCAAGTCACTTGAAGTTGTGGAGTCAGCAGATGTCAGGGCAGTTGGGGTCTGCAGAGGCCTGAGCTAGCAATCAACCCATGTCCGGTGGAAGGAGCACTTCCAGAGGCCCAAGGACCACAGTCAGCAAGATACCCCAGAGAACTCACTAAATTGCAGATTCCTGGTCCCCACCCTTCAGAGCCAGTCTCTGGGGTGTGATCTTAAGATCTGCATTTTTCACAAGCTCCTCTGATGATTCAATTTGATCTCAAAGCTTCAGAAATACACAGGTGCCCCAGAAGCAGACCCTAAGAGGAGGGTTATATCACAATTATTTATTATGTAAGTGCCCCCCAGAAGGACCAATAAGGAAATGGGGAGCAGGACAGAAAGGGAGGAACAGAGCAAAGGGTGGGCTCAGAAGAAGTCCTGCAAAGGGTAGCCTCTGCCTGGCCTTCTGGGGACTCCGAGTCATGATTCCAGGGTCAGCCACCCCAAGTTTTTCGAATATCAAGACCTTGAGCATATCTAAGACTTTGTTAATTTGCTGGTCAAGCTGGGTTTTTACTGGTGAAATGAGTGACTTATATGTTTAGCATGGAGAATGATGGAAATGGGTCCTTTTTGTAAAATTTTATGTTCACAAGATATAGTTTAGCTAAAGTCATTTAGAAACACTCCCTGCCTTGCATGAGGAGGTATAAAAACCCAAGGAGACCTAGGCCTGTGCCTAGAATGGCTTCTGCAACTTGGCCCCTACGCAATTCTGTGTCTAGCCATTGGTCAAAAGGGTTTCTAATGGCCTGATGCTGAATTATCAGCATAACATGAACCTGCCTTTGGAACTGTGTGGTTTCTTCCTTAAATAAACTTTCCATGGGAAGTCAGAGCATCTAGAAGGAGGCATATAAGCTAACAGAGATGTGCCATCATGCCTGCTTGACCATGAATGCTTATTTGATAACTGTAGGTGTGAATCTGGTCTGAGACTTGCTTTCATTAGAACGTGGTGACAGAAATGAGAAGGAACATCTAACCTCCCCCAACTCAAGCATCCTTGGCTCTACCATTAACCACCGAAAAGAACTCAAGAGTTGTTCTTGAGCAGATGAACTCAGGTTGGCTGTGATGGGGAGGACAACCTGGGAGTAACACAGTTACGGTAGGGTAAGCAAAAGTTATCTTCAGGTGTTCACAGTTGTGGGTGGGGTTTCTTAGACCACCGACCTCAGATTTCCCAAGGAGCTTGTTTAAGAGTAAATTCCTGATCCCCTCCCAAGATCTACTGAAACATAATCAATGGGGAGGGGCTGGCAAAAGGCACTTTTTAGAAAGCACCCCAGTGATTTCTGCATACTGAAATGTGAGGACCAATGCTAAGGAAATATCTTCTCAGTTCCCCATCCTCACCCCCAAGGTAAAAATTCATAACTAGTTGGTGAATCTTCAAGTTTTTGCTTAATTGCATCTCTAGGACTACTTTGGATGAGGAGAGAGCCATCCAGAAGTTTTCAGAAATAGGGGGGCTAGAGGTTGTGAACTCCACTATTAAAAATTCAAGTAGGAGTATGCACCTCCAATTGGCCACTTGTTGCCCACTACCTAAGCCAGACCCTGGTCTGCCCATCCTGAAAGTCCAAGTGCCCACCATGGCCACCATTCAGCAGCTGGAGAAAGACACCTGGTAGAGAGCACAGACTTGGATGGACTCATGAAGGCAACAGTAGTGGGAATGGCTGTGCAGAAATGGGTACAATGATCAAAAGTTTGAAGAAACTGCAGATGATAGCAGAAACATTCAGATCTGCAACTTCACAAACAATGCACTGGTTCAACTTCAGGAATGGGATGGGAAATAACAAGAACAGTGGAAGATGGAAAATTAGTGGTGAGATGCATAATGAACAATGTCACCTGTGCTCAGATCTATGAAAAAGCAGAATGAAACTTTCCTCCTCACTTTCTATGGAAATTAGCTTTGAGAATAAACAAGCTCAGTTCAAGCCTCCATACTGCTTTTTTTCATTATTGTATTCAATTATCTTTACCACCACATTTTGCATGCAACTATTTCAAAGTGTTGGTTTAATTAAGATCAATGTTTTTGTTAGTAAATAAACCTATATAGAAGAAGAAGAAGAAGAAGAAGAAGAAGAAGAAGAAGAAGAAGAAGAAGAAGAAGAAGAAGAAGGAGGAGGAGGAGGAGGAGGAGGAGGAGGAGGAGGAGGAGGAGGAGGAGGAGGAGGAGGAGGAGGAGGAGGAGGAAGAGGAGAAAGAGGAGGAGGAGGAGGAGGAGGAGGAGGAGGAGAAGAAGAAGAAGAAGAAGAAGAAGAAGAAGAAGAAGAAGAAGAAGAAGAAGAAGAAGAAGAAGAAGAAGAAGTCATCAAGCAGGAGACAAGCACCCACCCAAGCTTCTAGCTATTGTCCCAACAGGAGAGTTATTATGCAGGTGTTGCTTATAGGACTTTGTGAAGTTCTAAAATCTTTACAACTTCTTCCACATTCAGTAAAACAAAGATGCAGGCAGATAGGGTGGGAGGTGATGGGTTTATCTGTGGTGACAGTAAGGAAATGGGCTAATGCCAGTCTTTGTTGTGGGGAAAGCAGAACAAAAAACAGAATGAGGGTGACAGCTCTCCAAACAGAGAGAGGTGGGAGTTACTCTAATGAACAAAAATCATAGGAACTGCCATCACCTGTGCCAGGACCCTGAGCCAGGCCTTGGGCTAGGAGCTTCCCTTACTTGATCCCATTTAGTTCTCCCAAGAAGCCGAAGGTTGTGTCTAGTTTTTCTGTTTACAGATAAGGAAACTGAAACCCAGAGGCCTACCTGGCCTACCAGGTCACTCACTTGGAAAGTGAGAGTCCTAGAAGTGACCTACATCAGAAAGTGGTCCAGACACAGGAGAGACATTGCAAAGGCCTCAAAGAGGGAGGGTGCAGAAGTTCGATAACCAAGGGGGAATGATGAGATCGGAGGACAGAGTGCGGGGGTTCCTGGGGAGCAGTAAACTTGGTAGGTGAGGCAGCCCTTCCTTGCCAGGAAGTCCTCCTGAACATGAACCAACAGTTATATTAATAGGTGCTCTCCCTGCTCCCTTAGCCTCTGATCAAGGGGAAGGATAAAAAAGCCTCGTCAGTGAGCGCCCAGTTACAAAGTTGAGACACAGCAAATTGGAGCCACAACCTGCAAGCTCAGCAGCCTCTAAGTCCAGTTTGCTTTAGAGTTCAATGCTTTAAAAAGCAAGGGTACCAGGAAGCTCCATATTCCCTCCTTCCTTTATTCGTTTTTGTTTTATTGAGCTATAATCAACATAAAACATTGGGTAAGTTTGAGATATGCACCATGTTGCTTTGATACATTTATACATTGCAATGTGATTGCCACTGTAGCTTTAGCTAATACCTCTATCAGGTCACAAAATTACCCTTTCTGTTTTGCAGTGGCAATATTTAAGTTCTAGTCTCTTATCAACTCTGAAGTACATAATACAGTATTGTTGTGTATAATCACCATGCTGTGCATTAAAGCCCCAGAACTTATTCATCTTACAGTTGTGTGTTTGTCCCCTTTAACATCTGTCCTTTACTCTACCCCAAACCCCTGGAAACCATCATTCTGTTTCTACCATTTAGCTTTTCTGACTCCACATTAAAGTAGTATCATACAGTATTTGTCTTTCTCTGTCTGACTTATCTCACTAAGCATAACACCCTCAATGTCCATTCATATTGTCTACCAATGGCAGAAGCTCCTTTTTTCTCGTGGCTGAATAACATTCTAATATGTAGACAGCACATTTCTTTACCTACTAATTTACAGACACTTAGGTTGTTTCCATGAGCTATTATGAATAAGGCTGCAATGAATGTGGGAGTGCAAATATCTCTTTATATCCTGTTTTCATTTTATTTAGATATATAACCAAAAGTGACATTGGTGGGTCATATGGTAGTTCTACTTGGAATTTTTTGAAAAACTTTCCTACTGTTTTCCCTAGTGGCTGTACCCATCTACATTTCCACTGACAGTGCACAAGGGCTCCTGTTCCTCTAAATTTTTGTCAACACTTATCTCCTGTCCTTTCAACGATATCTATTCTAACAGGTGTGAGGTGATAATATTGTGATTTTGATTTGCATTTTCCCTGGTGATTAGGGATGGTAAGCATCTTCTCATGTACCTGCCAGCCATTTGTATGTCTTCTTTGGGAAAATGTCTATTCAGTTCCTCTGCCCCCCTCCCTTTTTTTGCCCCTTTTCAAATTAAGTTGTTTATTTATTTTGTTATTGGATTATATGAGTTCTTTATATATTTTGGATATTAACCCTTTATCCAATATATGGCTTGCAAATTATTTTCTTTCATGCCACAGGTTGCCTTTTTATTTTGGTGATTGTTTTAAGCTTTATAGTTTGATGTGTCTGCTTTTCTTTCTTTTATTCATACATGCAGCAAATATTGCTGACCCACTATGAGCCAGAAACTAAGAAAACAATTTCCCAAGGATATTCCCTTCCATTAGTTCCCCTGAACCTGCCATCTACCCCAATAAGTGTGAGGTTTCACCATTCCCACTTTAAATGATGAGAAAATTGTCTGAGGTCTCACAGCTGGTCACTGCCCATGTGTGGACTTGAATCCAGATCTAAGACTAAATGCCTTGTTTGCTTGTGTGTTTGTTGTTGTTGTTGTTGTTGTTGCTGTTTTCCCCATACCTTCACCTTTGAGGCAGCTGTTCAACAAACTCTGCCAATGCCATGAGCTCCATCCCCACCCCTGCCAAGATCACCATCAGAAGAGAGGACAGGCCAGGACAGTACAGAACTCTTTGGCAGCCAGCTCAAATGT